>NC_038250.2:49122142-49126924 GCF_000004515.6 Glycine max | reverse complement strand
TGATCATTGATTCTGATCGGAGTTGTAGAAATTTAATGACCCCCACATTTCATCTTGAGATACTATTGCAGGTAGCTAGACACCAACTAACCACAGTTGATAGTCGCCACATACCTTAAAACTCAATCAATCTTACTTATAAATATTATACTCCATATCACACAAGTGTCTCCTGAATCCTTTTATGTCATTACTCTACAAAAAATATTTCTTAACTAGTCTTTGAAACCATTTATCAAATGCATATGAACACTCTCTTTCCGTATATAGCAAAACTAATAAGAAATAGCTTTTATATCATATATGCTTGATGACATGATTTTTGTGGTGAATTTGTGGTGTCAACACTCTTTCAAATTAACACACTAAACATCAAAGTTTTTACTCTACAACTACCTCGTTTATTGTACTCTACTATATGATATATATATCCCATCAATTCCTAACCTAACATCCATTGAGAGAATCATCTAATTTTAGTGTAGAGTCACCTCCTTAGACTTTCTTATCTTAGACTTCCCGGCATGATTTTTCTTTCTCTTCTTAAATTTCTCACGAAAGTAAAAAAAAAAGATGCAAATAATACAAATTTTAATGGCTTCGGGAAAAATCTAATTCCCCCCTACCCCTCTTTTTCCAATTATCATAATAATATTAAGAAAAACAATCAAATTACAAGTCTACCAAACAATGTATTTCTTTCTTTCCTTCCTAATGAACTCAACCAATCAATGTCTGAGGCTAGGCTGGCAAACATTAAAAATGCTTTTTTTTGTTCATCTCTCAAAAAGGGACCTTAAAATATTGGAACAAACAACAAACGTAAGTTTAATATACAGCTCTTCTAAAAAGGCAGCATTTCGCAAACCTCCAAATTTGACCATACCCCATGTGCGGGGTTACCCCATTGCTTTCTTTCTTTATATTTCTCCAATGAACTGCCAAAAAACCCTTCTTATCCCCCATATATCAAGCATCTTAAATCAGATTTCAATGTAATTCGATACTTATTTTATGATCATTATTAGTTTATTGACATTTTGGCACTTGGCTAACCATTAAAACTTATCATTTGCAATATTCTCAAATGAAAATCTTTCAGGATCTGTAACATTATACCTTAATATTGCAAGACCATTATAACATTTAGAAATTAGATCAGTTACAATGTTGGCCAATTCGGATTTATGGGTCCACTATGCTAGCTTTGACAAGAACTAATTAAGCATGGTGCATCCCCCTAAATGTTTCATTTGTTTAACTTAATTTGAGCATACAACCCCACTTGTTTGAACCTAAGGGTCATGGCATTTATTTGCCTTGTTCAATGTTTTTCAACAAAACACACATCCCCGCAAAATCTCAGATCCAAATCAAATTAAGAAACTTGAAGGGACAAAAAAGATGTGAATAATGCCATTTGTAGCTTGCGAATTATGTTCCACCCGTGCAGTTTGGTGTTTTGTTTCCGGGCTTTCATGAAAATTTATTTCATTTGTCCTGAGTCCTGACATAGAAATTGTGAGGAAGATAGGAAGAATATATGTTAGATTTGAAAGGGGGATTTCCAAATATACAGCCAGTGGCATTTTATTTGCTAACGTTTTCTCTTACCTTTGTTGAGAGAAATGTCGATTCCCATTCAAATGCTCAACAAGCAAAAAAAAATAAATTACTAGAGTAAATCTTTCAATGGTTGACATTGTGGTTCCTTTTTTGAAATTATATATATATATATTAGTAAAATCTTATTACTTTCCAAATTTTTACAATTATTTTTCTTTTAAATAAAATTTGCTTTTTAAGATATATATCTTTATCATTATATAAATTATTGTTTTGTTATGAAATGATTGAGTGGTTGAACTAGTCCATAACAATTATATTTGAGTTTTTTAAAAATTAAACTAATCATTATTTTTATATATTTTTTTATTTAATTTAAATCTTAACTGGTTATACTTAAGACAAGTAGTTATATCTTACTTCAGTGTGTATCTTAAGTTAGTATCATGCTAAAGCCCTCCTTACATGACTTTAATACCATACCTAAGTTAAATCATTTAATTTTGACAACGAATTGGAGAGTAAATTGAGCTTAAACTCTTTTTCAATATCATCCTTATATGGTACCAAATGTGTATACTTTCTCGTTGCTCTAGCATTTGTTCACCTATAAAATGAGTCATGTAAAACATTAACACATACTACGCCGGGAATACTAATTAGTTGCATAAGTTATTACAAGATATATGCATCTAAAAACTAGTATAAATATTTATTGGATGGAAGCGTATATATAATGTTATTACTTTTAGAAATTATAAAAACAATAAAATGAATTCAAATTTAATTAACTAATAGAAAATTTTAAATTTTTACTATTTTTATTATTTGGCATACTGGAGTATTGTAGCAGAATACTCACAAACCCTTCAAATTTAAATATAAAAATAGCCTTGCGTGCATATATATTTTATTTTATGTACTTTTCTTTTTCTTTTTATAAAAAGGACGTCTAGGTTCGTATCCGCATAGTTGTACTCAAACAGTGTCACGGACCTCACGGACCCACGGCTCCGCTTCTGCTTTTTAGTACGAACAGTGGCAATGCAACTACAATTTTTAAACTCAAAACACACACTCAAGTTGGTCTTTTACAGTTAAATGATTATATTCATATTTTTTAAAAAGTTTGTTTATTAAAACAGTCCTTTAAATAAATATTTAAAAAATCATTTTATAATTCAATTCAAATGGAATCACATTGTAAAGTTTTTTATGCTTTTATTTTTAATGATAAATTAACGACTTACATATTTTTTTGTCCATATAATTTAATGTTTTTCGAATTTTTATTCTTGTAACTTTTTTTTCCTTTTAGTTGCTGCAAAATATTTTTTTTAGATAACACAAACAGTAAAAGAAGTTGTTTGATCAATTAAAAAAATATTATTTAAAATACTTTAAGAATGAAAAATAAAATAAACATAGTAAGAATAAAATAAAAAAATAAATTACAACGAAAAAAATAAAAAATAAAAAATTAAACTATAGGAACGAAAAATATATTTAAACTTAAATTAAACTAGCAATTGACATGTATGATAAAATTAAAAACTTGTAATAATTGTTTTTACATACAAGATTATATCTAATTAGTTGAAGGTGTAAAAATATTTATAATGATAAGTATGGAAATTAAACTCTATCATTTTATTAATACCTAAAAAACTATATACAATATAAATACTCCATTATATCATTATCTTTTTTGCAAATATTTTTTAAAAAATTTATGATTTTTTTTAGAAATCAATGTGACAAGGTTTAATATATTTGACAAATTAAATTAATGACTAATTTTTTTAAAAATTAATATATTAATGCGTGTAGCTGAAAAATAATTTGAGAGTTTACTCAATTTTAAATTTAAATAAATAGAGAAAGAAAAGTCAGTATTCTCACACATGAATTAAATTTAACAATTTGGAACTTCTATTGCAGTTGCAAATCGCCATTCCCTCACGTACCTCTTGTTAATTTATGGGCTCCGCTCCTTCTCCTTTTTGACTTCATCAACTAATCCAATTAATTATGTAGCTGAACAAATTAATACCTACCATTTTCTGACAAATTATTTTTATATATCTTCAAATAAATTGGCTATAGAGATTCGGATTGTTGATGGGCACTAATGCGACATCAAAGTTATACGCAAGCATGTGCTATACGTACTTATATATATTACTCAAATCAATAAAATAAATGGAAAACAAATTAAGATGTGTCATTTTGAAAAATATTAGTAAAACAAATAACATCTGACACCCATGATCCATCCTCTATTCAAAGTTTCAACAATTTAGTTTTCATGTGACATTATTTTCACATTTGGATTTCAATAAAAGGTTCCTATCTGTAAATGTACATTTTAAAATACTAACGTTTTAATATAAAACAGATGTTTTCAATGAACAACGATTGTAACTACATAATACTTCACGTTACATGTAGAATTAATCTGCTATTCACTTGTTTTTCTTTTAAGGGATTATATATCTTGGATGTACAACATTTTACCTTGTTTTTTTTAGAGAGAATCCCGTATGATAGTTTAACTCAAGCAACTGTGACAATTTTAATTTAATTTTTATAGATACCCTTATTTATAAATGAAAATTCTCAAATTACAGTGCCTATAGTACGTATGACGTAGATGGTACATGCTACGCCGTTTGAATTATAGCGCCTGGTATTCCATAGATGCACCAATACAAAATTTGTGCAGCCACTTTATACGATAATTTATGATGTGGAGTCATAATCACAAGCTTTCGGTGCGTACAAAACCATGAGAGATTGCCACGTTTTTTGTTCCATTTTTTCAATTTTGTCTCTAATATCATCGTCATAATAATATATAATTAGTTCAATTCTACCGTGCCCGTAATTAAGATAAGCAAAAATGGAATTTGATTACTTTTTCCACATGTGCTGGTGCTGGTGCTCCCTGAAATGGAGTCTCGATTGGTAAAGCAAATGAACGGTTCTTTCGATTTGATACATGGAATTCATTATGTGTATGTGTTGTATATACGAATTTAATAAAAGCTTAAGGATAAGCTTTTACATTATGAGGTTCTGCGTATAATCTTCTGTCAGATATTCGCATGGAACGCCGAAGATTACCACCGTCACTTTCGTAAAAGGGTAGACGCAGGCGAGGCGAGAAGGGGAACATACGGGCTCATCAACAGGCGGGTAAGCGTAGCAGGACGT
>NC_038250.2:48928493-49118934 GCF_000004515.6 Glycine max | reverse complement strand
TGTGTTGTATATACGAATTTAATAAAAGCTTAAGGATAAGCTTTTACATTATGAGGTTCTGCGTATAATCTTCTGTCAGAAATCAGAAGTAGTGTTGCCACACTCATCGATCCACATAAAGGAAATATTATTAATAATAAAAATACATATATGAAGAGATAAAACAAACTAACATATTTAGATTAGATTCTTGAACTTCATTGATATGAATGGTGGCAGTAGTAAACAAAGTTGAATATATGTATAATTAAAGCTTCATGTTATGATATGATGCCTAGCCAGCTAGCTATATATTTATTTGCGGGTTAGCATAGTAATTTTATTTTATTTGGATAAAGTGATAGAACGAAGAGATATCTCTGATACTATCAAGTAGAATGTGAATGACATATTAAGATATTAAGACCGTTAGTAAAGATTCATCTAAAGGATTATAAATAATTTAACTCAGCTGTAGTTATTCAATTAAAGAATTTTCTTGAGAAAAATTGCTCACCAAATGTTGAAAGTCCAATAAACCCAATGTCAAATAGCCGCTAAAAAACACAAGCCCGAAAACAAAATATGTACTCCAGTCACACCTTTATAACTCCAAATACCCGGATTCAAGTCCCATATCAGGTAATTAACGAACATGATAAGTGCTTATATAGCTGGGTAGATTATCCCCTCATGAATTAATTTTTATGGGAACCTTTCAAATATTTTTGTTGTACTTTAACATCCTATCAGAGTGGTATGATGAATAGTACCACTAAAAGTGAGGTAAAAAAAGTCGAACCCACCCATGAAAAATGTGGAAGAACATATTAAATTTTTAACCCCTAGCTTGTATCAACGGGTCTTGGCTGGGTTAGCATAGTAAATATATACTGACATAAGTTCTTGGGTGTATGACTAGCACATTGACCTTTGTATATGTTGGGATCGATTTTTGCGAATGCGCCAAAATGACAATCGGTTGCGTTGTTTGGTAGTTTCGTAGATAATAAAAATACATATCTAATTACCTAAAACCAACTCTACGAATAAGACTTGATCACGAATATATTTGTTTATATAAATACCATACGATGCATCTTATCTAATTAAAGAGTAAATTTATAGTACTACGGCTACTGCTGCTGGCATTTGCATTCTCAGCTCTGTATCTCGTCGATGTTGACCTATTGAATTTTTTTTCCTCTTCATTCTCGCACAAAATTTTTGACTTCTAAAACTTAGAGATAAGTTATATTAGTACGTATGGATACTCCATGTATACAACTGTGAAGAAATTAAAACCCATACAGTTGACCAATCAAAGATTCCATGGACTCGATCGTGTGGTAACTTGTGAACACAAAATGAAGTTTTTCTTCTCACTCTAACAATGTATGTTAGTTTTTTTTTTCTTCTTCACATTTTGCCTATCCCAAAAGTTATAATTACGTTTTGTCAATATATGTTAAGTGAATGTAAACTCTATTGTTTCAGTCAAACGTCACCTTTGTCTATATTTGGATTAAAATTTATAAATTTAGGTCAAACAAGATTATTTTATAAAAATGTCAATTTTTTTTTCTTTTTACCTTCATACGTACTTTTGAAGAATAATTAAACATAATTTCAATTAATTTTACTCTCAAACATATTTTTAGATTTTCTCACACCCTTTTTTTAATCTAATTCAAACGGACCATAAATAAATAGATTTATCAAATAGTCATTCATTCTTTTACATTTGACCTTTTGTTCCTAATTCAGTTTAATTTTCGTCACTTATTATATGTCGCTTCCAATATGAGCCCAAAAGAAAGAAAAAAAACACGTTGATTTATTTGTGAATGATCTGAAAATTTTAAACCTTCGTCAGAAGTCTCATGACAATTTTTAATTATACAAATCTATTTTTGGAACATGTTTTTTTTTCCTTCTTATTACGTCAGCTATATTATAGTTGTATTCTATTTTAATATAAATATGGTTGCAAATGAAGTATTTGATCCGCATCTCGCGCCCCTGTCATTATCGAAACAACCCTTCTGGGCTAGCTACCAGAAAAATTGCAGTGGAAAAAGGAATTAAAATATGTGGATTGAACAGAATGGTACTAATGTGTTGGTATTACTTCAGAGATTGCAAACGCGTGTTCATACTACTTACATTCCAGGATTCTTTTATTACTTATAGAGTTTTATTAATTCATGAACATATATAAAACATTAAAATCAATGATTAGCAGAGCTTATGCAGAGAGAGAGAAGCTAGCTTGGCGACCTGCTCATTGGTCGTTGACACAGCTTTTTGCAGCTACTTCCTGCTCGCAAAATGAACTGCAATGAAAGGAATAGGTCAACAACTGGTGCATAATTTAAAGTTTCCACTGTGTAATTTAAAGGAGTAATATACTTGAAACATCTTTTATTTTAAACACTTTACTAATACCTTTTATTTTTTTTTCTATCATATTATAAATTTTATAATATTTATAATTTTCTATATATTTCTTTTCTTTCTCACTAGCTGTAATGTGGGTGTCCATTTATCTTTATCCAATTTAAAGTTCACGTAATTACACTTTCATCCTCTATACATGACAACTCTCTGCAGTTAAATATTTAATAGATTTTACTAATGCAATATTAGTGACTAACATGCAGTTTTTGTTTTCCCATTTAATTTATATATAATATAATTTCATACCTAACTAAGCTCCGTCACTGTACATAAATATATAATATAACTTCAATCATATGCTTAAAAAATAAATTAGCCTAGTAAATAGTAATTCTTGCCATGATATGGAAGTACATGGTTGGGACTTAGGAAGGGGACACCGTTTAGCACTCTAGCTAGCGGCCATGATAATATGAATTTACTTTGATAATTAGAACTTTGTGTGGTCTTTTTCCGTAACTCTATCTAGTCTGGCTTACCTTTTTTTTAATTGTATTTTTAAATTTATTTGGTTGGTTAACTAACATTTGTCTGGTGCAATATTAATTTTGTATTCACCTTTTCACTTTTAGTCTAGTTAACTAACTACTCATTCACACGTAATAATTAATTACCCTATCTATTGCTGAACCGGTTGGGAAGTTCGATCTGTAGTCTCGCGTTGAGGGAATAATTCCTAAAAGAAACGCTATGACCCTATGAGAATCTTGGACCCAACATTTGGAATTTTGGTTTTATATGTTGATGCATATGTTAACACGAATGCATTATGCATAAAGAGAAAAAAAAAAAGAGAAAAGATAAAGAAGCTTTTGACGCAAGCAATAATGTGAAAATGGAGCCACAGTACTAGTGCAGCCCTAATAAAAATAATTATTGTTGTATGGATAGTGTAAAAAAATTAGGACATAAAAGTATTATTGTTTTAATGTGCTCCATCTAAGAAAATAATGTTTGTCTTTTCTCATGGTGGTGTCCATGCATGCCATTATGCCTTCAAAATTAACTTAATTAACCGTTTCATAATGACTCCAAAACAAAAGCTTCCGTGGTCTCTTGCATTGTCAGAGGCATAATTTGGACGGTGATCGTCTTATAAACCATATAAGAATATTTTCTTCTTATACAATCACTATGATAGATTACATCACACCAACAAAGACCCAAGATTCCTCTTAACTCAGAATCGGAGAGATATAGAAATATATACTTCACTTTACAATTGTAATGTACTCCATCTAGGGAAGCTCACTAACCAATCTGATTGGTTGGCAATGAAAGCTTGTACACATTATATATTAGTAATTTAGTGTGATACTATTACTTGATTATTATTCTCTCTCTCTTTTTAATTAATCTAGCTTCAACCTTTTTGGGGGGTGACTGCAGCATCCACCAAACAATCCAAAACAAAATTTCCGTACCCAAAAGGAGTGCCTTTTAGTTATCACCACTTCATGAACAATACTTGTTACCTAATTCCCTTTTAATCTTTCCTAAATCCAAATTTAAATCAAATGCCAGCACGGTTTTGTCCTCCACTCTCTCATCATCACACTCTGTTAGTCACCATCTTTATGCATGCTCAGCTCAAAGTTCATCACTCAAACACGCCACTCATGAATATTAGCAATCAACATTTTATGGATGCACTTGTTGGGTATGGGAGTTTGATATACACCTTTCATCTCATAATTCCAATGCCCAATAAATTTGATGAAGAATGGCTTTTCTTCTACTTTGGCCCCATTGTACTCTCAATATTTGAAACAGAGCAAAGTAACAGGTCATATGACATGGTATATTTGACCTACATTATTCTAGATGGGAACCATTTTTCTATTGATATTCTACTGAGAAAATATTGCATTTATAAAATAAATCTGCATCTTTTTTATACAACAAAAAGGAAAAAAAAAACACTAGATAAATGATGTATAGCAAATGAAAAATGAAAATTATACTATTGAAAGCATGAAACAACTGGTATGAAATTATTATAATTTAATTGATAATCTTGAATTATAATTATTTAATTTTATTAAATACTTAAAGAAAGCTTTATATATAACATGTTATCATCTTATCAAACTTGAGTAGAATTATTTCTGATAAAGATTATTGAGGTCTCAAAAAATAAAATAAAAAAGATTTCATATAAAGAATATAACTATTTTTTGTTTTTTTTTAAAGAAACTATTCGTTGTTGTTGAAAATTAAAGAATATAACTGTATTCTATCTATGTCACCCGTTGCTAGCTAGCTGTCCAATCACATCCTCTTTTTAAAATGTAGACCCCCAATTGTTGAAATGGAAGTATAAAATGAAAATTAAGGAATATTAAGCATTTTCTTTTGACGTGAATAAGTTATGGTTGACGAAGTTAACAAACATCATGATGCCAAGAGGAGACTTCACTAGCGCAACAGTTATGCATTATGATAGAGAGATTAATGTGCCGGACAAATTTTGGTGGGTGGGGACATCGCCCCTAATTACTCAATTCAATTTCCTAATCATATCCATTTTTTAGTTCATCAAATGATTGAAAATGATTGACATGCACTAACTACTACATCAATGAACCATTCAATTAGAAATTGCCCACGTTACGTACAGACACAGATTACCTCCTTTCCTTCTATTTTCATGTTCACATAACACTTCAACTAATAATAACCTTCATGATAAATTCTATTAGGCTGAACTGTTTCTCCGGTATGGGATGAGGTACTTGAAAAAGAACTCCAATAACAAAGTCATTATTTATTCGAGGAGTAAATATGATGAATTGAATTTTACTTACCTTATTATTTTTTGTCTTATAAATGGCAACAATAATCGAGTTGAAAACTATTCATGATGCCCATTAAGGACAACATGCATGGAGTGGCAATCGATTGGCTAGTGTGGACTACCTATGGATCCCATACAATCATATTTAGGTCATTTTCGCATATCATTCTTTATAAACCCATTTTTATGAACATTTTCACCAATCAGTAATCACTTTGTCACAGGCAAGAATCAATAAGCAGAGTATAAATTTTCTGGCCGTGAATGACCATCCATTCGCTCATTATTACCCCCCATCCCAATTATTATTTGTTTTCTTCATGCGTACGTAATGGGATCTCGATGGTCTACATGATTTTCATTTATCAAAATGCAAGTGATATCAACTTGACACGATCTATGGCATGACACATGCCCAAAGGGCTCAAAATATGTTAACAGAGAGAAGTAACAAAGAGCATATGGACACAACGGACGTAAAATAAGGGTTGACACTTGACACTCATCATGCTCTTTGTATTTCATACATATACACAAGTAGAATGAGTACGAGCATGTTCCAATGCCGGATTCTACGGGTGACTTTTGTCATTTTTGTGGTTATGTATATTAAACAAGAAGGCCTCACATGGGGTTTGGATGCAACTGAGAATAATTCACCAACTCCAAACACCCCTTCTTCTTTCTAACTCTTGAGAATAAGTTAACGCATACATTAATATAATAACTTAATTATATAATATAATTTAAATATGAATACATTTTAGCTTTCTCAAAATGGTGGTTGAAAGTGGTTTTTTAGACCACAGGCATCCTCTAGTAAACTTATTTGAGTTTGTATGATATTATGAATAATAATGTCATTTTTTTAGTTTAATTTTAATGCATATACATGTTTAATCTTCTAATTTGAGACTGTTAAATTAGAAAAGTATTAATAATTTATTCTTCTTAATCATTGGTTAAAACTTATTAAAATTATAATTAAAAGAAAGAATAATTAAATGAGAGATAAGACCTGTGAAAATTTATAATTTTTAATAAATATCAACCAATAATAAAAAGTATGTATGTTTAAAAAAAAATTCTCATTAAACTGAAATAGACTGACCCTAGTTAACATTATGGATTTGATAAATGGTTCATTCCAGAAGATGACGATTCGATACACATGAGCTGCACAAAAGAAAAGATAACCGCAAGGGCAATGATAGGGCTTGATGCTGATGAAATTTGCAGGATCTCAAATCTTTTCATAAAATGATTGGCAAACGAATTGGATCTTATTCAAATATGGACCCCTGGGGTGCATTTATCGAGATCTTCCACCATTGCTGTCGTATACAAATAAAATTGCGAATCCAACTTCCAAGCTGCAAGAATAGTCAGATAGCAAATGATTTTGCTCAACCCAGATTATTTAATTTGAGTGCAATGTATATACATTTGGAGAAATTAAATGAATTCAGTCCAAAGATAGTCATGTCATCATGAAACTTTATCTTCAGTAGTGTTTACTTCTTTTTATGGTCTTATCCTTGCAAATTTAGCAATTTATATATAAGTGCTGGGCATTATTTTCACTTTTCAGTCAGATACTTAGACATTATATCGTATTGGACTAAATGCCTGATTTTTTTTAGTTTGTTTCGAGAGAAAAAATTCATTTTTTTTCATTTTTTGAGAACTTTAAAGGAAAAAGTGATTATTTTTCTTTTTAAAAAGTTTTACCCAAACATATTGCAGCTCACACGTATCGCCTCAATTCAATAGTACGAAAAGTTAGAAGTCCTTTTAACTTGCAATTTCTTTTTGATATATATGAAGGACCAAGGTCCTAAACAATTTTTTAAAATAAAATAAAAAATCTTTAGAAGTGAAAATCTGTGAGAAGAAGACTAAAAGAGTAGGAAATATATACACCAAAAAGTAGATATATCTCTTTATGACATTATCGTATCACTTTATAAGAATAAAAATTAGAATTAAACTTAACGTATACTCACAAAAGCTATCTACAATAGTATCAAATGAGTTTGCCTCGATGATTAATTGTAAAAAAAATATATGGGTATGATCCGTATGGATAATATGTACCCAACCTACCACACACACTATAATTAAGGTTTAATGGAGTCAAATGTAAATTGAAACCAAACTACTAGATGATAAAATATAAAATAATAATAAAATTAAGCCAAATAACTTTTTCTCAAAATTAACTCAGTCCTTCCTTTCCATGAAAACTTCACACAAAAAGCTACCCCATTACACGTGACGTGAAGAATCCGAGTGCACACAATAGAAGTGGCTTTCTTATAGAAAAATATATGTTTGAGTTACGCTCACGCATGTTTTTATTTAATGATTTTAATATTTTGTTATTCATAATTTATTTAAAATTAAAAATAATATGGAACATATTTTAATTACTCTCATTTTCTTATATTTAATACTTCTTAGAAAAAATTTTAAGTAGTAAAGAATATAAAAATATCATGTTATTAAATAAAGTATAAAACAATTACAATAAAATCCACTGTCGTATGGGTATTTTTGCTCATAAACACTTTTAAGTGAAAAAAATGTTTTTCCACACCTTAAAATTATGTATAAGTTAATTTGTATAAATTCCTCAGTCAAGATTTTCCAAAATTGAAATTTTAACTTATACATGAACCAATTTTTAACTCATACAATTAAGCTAATTATAACTTTTGGAGAAATTAATCTTGTTTTTCTTTTTTATTTTTTTCTTTTATGAGTACTTATAAGAAAATTATCCAAAAAATAGGTTTGTCAAAGAAGAGGAAAACGATTTTTATGTTACGTCCTATACATAATTATTTTATTTATCTTGTTCGTTAGTTAAAGAAGTCTAACTCAATTGATCATAATGATGAGTTATTGTAAATTTCTTAACATTATCTTCAATTTTTATGAATTAAAATTTATCCCGTTAGTTAAATTATTTACCTCAAAATCAAATAGATTCTTAAATAAAGTTATATTTTCTTTAAATTAAAAATCATTTTCTATTTAAGACTAATACTTTACGCCTATGTAAAAGATATAGATCGGGATGTGTTTATTAATATCTTTAACAGAGTTATGATGGGTTAAAGAAGCTTAAGTTGAAAAAATTATAAAACTACTAAATAGTTTTAACTTTTTTAATGAAATTTTAGTTTTAATTTCAATTTTAAAATGAAAAAGAAAATGGATTCAATATGTCATAGCCGCACACAAAAACTAGAAGACTATTGCATCTTGTACTCCATTATTACATCCTGTACCTCCTATCGTATTTTGGAAAGCTCATTCAATGCGATGGGAGGTGTAGGAAGCAAATGTCAAACTGGAATGGACCATAACTGAAGGGAATAGGCTTATGCTTTTGAGGGCCCTTAACTCCGCAAGTGAGGCACATAAAATGGCCTTCATTAGAAAATAAAAGCTGTGAAGGACCCAAACCAAAACTAGAAAAAAGTTTCCTCTGCTATTCTTAGGTTTTTTTTGTACATTGTTCTTAGGTCTTTGAAACTGGATTTCCAACATAAGCAAAGGATGGATACATTTCGTGAACCCTAAGGCCCATCCAAGACAAGGGCCTTACCTAATGGTTAGGTTAGATGGAAACTGTGTTCATCGTGGGCTTTGTTTCTATTATTGGGTTAGTCTGGTAAACATTATTGGCAGTTAGATATTTTGCCCCTCAAATTCCTAGCAATAAGGTGGTGAAGCATCTAGAGTTCAAATCAAAATGAACAAACTAGGTAATGTACTTCACCATTTTTCTGAGAGGGATTTAAATATTTTATTTTTCAACAATAATTTTCATTAATAAAAAAAAATACATTTCTTTCATAGTGAATATATTCTTTCACTTGAGTATTTTTTGAAAATAAAAGAATACAAGATTTAAGATTTGAGTTCAACAAAAGAAAAAAAAAGATAGGGTTTATATTTTTCAAGCAAATATCCTTCATTGTACGAATATTTGCAAATCAATGTAATATAAAAAAAATACAAATTTAAAAACTAATTTACTTTTAATAAAAATATAATTAAATTATAAAAATATATATATACTTGGATATTTTCATTTCAGAGATGAAATTCTATTTTAATTAATATGATATTTATAATTATAAATTACAAATGTTTTATCATATTCGATGGTGGTTGAGGAAATTTGAAAATTAATAAAAATGAATGATAAAAGTAAAGTACTTACTTGATTAACTAGTTAACCAAACGAATGAAAAAAAAATTGATTTGACTTGGTAAAGAAATTCATAAACAATATTTCTCGCCCATAATGCTCAATCAAGATGGCTTCTAACAGATGATACCTATGATCTATACACACACAAAAGAGTGTCAGTAATAAGGAAGACATGAGATTATATAAGGGAAGTATTAAATTTATAATACAAGATTTCTTTAGGGAAATAATTAATGAAGTAAGGGAATTTTTTTTATATTGGAAGGGGATTTAGATAAAAAAATAAGAATCTTTTAAAATGATTTGTCATTAAAGTATACAAGTAAATATGTAATATATTCTTGAACTATAGTATCTTGAAGTTATAGATTTGTCATTAAAATCAGAAAGCATATTTTTATTATATATTACTTTAAAGATAAATATATTAGCTTTTGGATTCATTGTCCCGTCACAATATCAATTGCAAAACACATAATAGTTTACTCACTTATAAACTACTCAATTATCTTATCAAGCACCCATTAGTTTGGTTCTTGATTTGTTCAATGTTGCAAAATATATATCATTCACTTTAGTTTTTTTACATCAATTAAAGAAATCGTAGAAATATATTTTAATTTTGTAACATTTCATAAAGCCAGGGGTTTCATTAATTTTTTAAATAAAAATACTTATAATATTTAGGACCAAAGTATAAGTTTCTCTCTAAGTTTTGTTAATTACTAGTATTTGAGGTTTAACAAATTGAGGAATTGATAAAATGACTTTTGTTAATAAAAAAATGTGTTAGAGATATACTAAAAATATTGATAAAATTACATTAGCAATGCTTTTTTTATGTATAAAAAAAACTTTTTAAGACTCTTTAAAAAATACCCGTAACGATTGTCTTACCCTAATTACATTCATGGGATTCATTTATCCCATTTTCCTAACGTTATTTGCAAACTACGACAATCATTATTCTATGACGACACAGTAGTACAGTACTAAGCTGAAGCTGTGTTGGGTACATGTTCAATTGCCTTTTTGACTCTTCCCATTAAAGCAATTTTTTGCAATTTCCATTTTCCACTCACCTTTCGGCTTTAGCAAATTCTTTTTGTATTTTTCTTCCACACCGAATAAAGAGGGAGGAAAAAGTGATACAAAAGGTTTGAGACCGAAACCTCTGAATTAATATATTGATGATATAAGTCAATGGGTGTGTGGGTGGAGCCAATAAGATTTGTGATAATTGAGTTGCTAGCTTGCTTGCATGCATGCCCAATTCCAACTTTGTTGCACTTTATCATATAACTTTTTATAAAAGTTAAAAGTGGCGATTTAGTAGATTTTCAATGATCTCATTCACATAGATAATTATCACACTAATTAATAGATAGGGCAAAGAATTTGCATGCCTACCCGCCTGCGTAAACCCTTAACTACCACAATAATGTTCATTATTAACGTGAACATTATGAATAGCATGATTAGTTTAGTAAATGAAAAGTGGATCCTAAAACTAACTTCAAACAAATGAGAGAATTGGAGCAAAAAAAGAAAAAACAAATGAGAGAATGGCCAAAGGCCTAAAAATAACTATACTTTTAATAAAATTAATTTACTCATTATTAATATAAGTCTTGGAGGCCTGCCCGTTGAGAATCACTTCCTCAAGCTTCTTTTTTTATTCTGTCTGAATAAACCAAATGTAAGAGACATGAAAAAGCCTATTCTTTCTCGTCCAAAGTTCAAACAAAAAATGTATCATTTTTTTTTAGTAAAAATCGATACTGACGAATTGAGTAAAGGAATACACATGACATTGGAGACAAGACAAATAGGATGGATATGGATTGGATTTTTAAAAATCTAATATATATCTAATTAAATAGATTGGATCTTAAATCTATATTCATATCAAAAAAATAATTTGGATTTAAGATCCAATTTATTTAAATGAATATGAATTTGGTCATATCCAATCTATATCTACTTAAATGTTATAAGGGTTTTTTTTTTATAAATTTTAGTCATTAAATGCTACAAAGTGAAAACTTAGCACCTATCCATTTATGATTTATTTTCAATCGACCTTGGTCAAGACTATTTTTGATCGATCCTGATTAAGGTATTTTCGGCCTACTTCAATTAGGGTAATTTCGGTTGACATTGGCCCAAACATTTTTAGACTGATGTCAACTAGGATTATCTTTCAGTTGGTATTGGTCAGTGTATTTTCGGTCGACGTTGGTCAAGGAAATTTTTGATCAATCTTAGGTAGGATTTTTTTGGTTGAGATTCGCTAGGGTTTGTAGTTAATGTTGGTCAGTGATAATTTTTGGCCGACACCAATTAGGGGTTTTTTGATTAGCATTGACCGTGACTAATTTTTGGCCGATGTCGATTAGAATTTTTGTGGCCGACATCGATAAGGCTTTTTTTGGGCTGATGTCGATCATTGATATTTTTTTACCAACATCAAGTGAGACTATTTTTTGGTCGACATTGGTTAGGTTTTTTTGCTGACGTTGGTTGAAACTATTTTTTTTGTTGTCAGCTAGAGTTTGTTGGTCAACATCGACATTGACTATTTCTTTTGGTCGACATTGGCTAGGGATTTTTTTGTTGACGTCAACTATGATTTTTTCGATTGACGTCAATTGGAGAAATATTTTGGCCGACGTTAACTAGTTTTTTTTTGTCAATGTCGGTCGATGATGTTTACGGCTAATGTCAACCAAAAAAATCTCAGTCGATATTGGTAAAAAAATAGTCTTGTTTGACGTGACCAAAAAATCCCTAGTCGTTATCTTAAAAAAAAATTATATTATATTTAAAAATCCATAAAAATATTCAATCCATATCAAATTAATTAGATTGGATTTAAAATCTAAAAAATTAGATTTAAATATAAAATGAGACCATTTAATTAGATTTAAAATGAATTGATTTTATGTATTTAGATTTTTTTTACAACCTAGAGACAAGCAAGGGGTATCGAACCGATGGGTGACAAAAGCTAAATGAAGAAAAGGCAAATGTGACTTTTTCGTATTCTTTCATTGGAAAAAAAGCCCTCTTTAACTTTGAAATGGCATTGAGTACTCTACATTACAATACATACAAACAAGCCCCGCGGTTACTCACACTCAGAATGAGGCCAAAGTTACTCTACATGGCTTACACACTGACCCTATTGATTGGTTGGTCCTATTGAAAAAAAAGAAGAAGGGAAAATATAAATATATAATTGTTCTTGTTAATAAATATTTTTAGAATATTCAACAAGAAACTAAAATAAAAATATATCTATGATGTGAATAAAAAAACAGAAAATAAACTATGAACAGAAATATCTTTTAATAAAAATATTTTAATTAAAAATTGATAGTGAATATTTTAAAGATATTTATTAGCATATTTGACATTTATAATGAATTATGATAGTAGTAAGATTATTATGATGATAAATTAATGTGTTGTTGGCGTGTGGAAGACAAAATGAAGATAGGTGGTTCAGAAGGCATTGTCCCCTTAAATCCGAACAGCATACAGTGCTTCCATGCTCCCCCTCAGACCACGCCACCCTTCTGCTTAGGTTCTATCACACTCACTTTTTATTTGGACTGCGTGCACTCTTGTATTCTAAAGACCAACACTGGACCCTACATCAACAACATGCATCACCTTTTATTCAAAGCCTTCTTAACTTCTAATATTCTCTTCACTCTACAAAAACATTTTTTATTTTTTAATGACGGTAACTAAAATATTTGTTTTTTTCAATGAAATTTTAGCATATTTTTGTAAGCTTCAATTCTTTGAATTTACTATAAAAATATTTTTTATCAATTTAGGCATATTTAGATTGTTTGATAGTGAGGAATGAAAAAGAATAAAAAGTTGGATTGTTTGTATGAGATAAAAAAAATAATATAAAAAATAAAATATTTGAATTAAAATAACAGATAAATATTTAAAAAAATAACGATTCATCAAAATATTCATTATACTAACATAAAAGTTAGATGTTCACTTCATTTTTAGTATTTTTGTTTATTACAAATTTAACACACACGGTTAATTATGTAAGTTGCATAATCAATTATCATTCAAATCTCTTACTCACTCAATCAAATTTAAAAGTTGCAACATAATTAATTGTGTTAATAGAATAATCTTTGGTCCTAAATTTAATTATATTTAAAGTTCTTCATAATTTTTCTTAAGATAAATTTTGTGAGAAAATTTATGTATCTTCTCAACTTAATTACACACCCTAATTATTCACTTCATATAACTACACTACATTTAAAATTAATTTTCAAATTTGTGAAATATTAAAAAAACACTGATTAGATATTTTGTTATTGGATATAGTTTAGTTTGCTATGAGCTGATTGCCAACGTAAGTAAATAAAGAGGGATATTCATTTATCTCATTTGTTGGCTATTCTCAAAATTATTTATATTCGTTTCTTATCTTATAATTTTAGTGCAAACCAATTACTGATTATGATTTTCTCTATCTTATTTGATCAGGATTTTAAAAATAATGGATGAAATGAAATTCAAAAGTTAATTATTATTTTAAATAATATAATGTAATCGACCGCATTTTACTAAACCAGCGTAATAAGCCTTGCAATATGTGAAGTTGTATTACATATAATTAAAGAGATATAATGTAATAAATAACAAGTTTACATGAAAAAAAAAATGTAAAAACACATAAATTTTTATAATTTGATTTATTAACAATATATTTTTAGTAGAGGATGAAATTTGTTTAAACTCAAATACTATATGATTGAGGGAGAAATGATTACATTTTTTAACATATTTTTTTAATACATCATCTTTCATTGGTTAAAATTAATTGAAAATCACAAAATTAAATAGATCTAATATAATATTTAATGACATTTTTGTAGATCAATACATTTTAATCAATAAAAAAATATATGTATGAATGAGTGTGTTAGAGTGTATTCAACACTCCTCAGAATTGAGGTGTAATTTATTCTAGTCAAATAAATTACCCTTATATTATTTCCTGTTTCATTTTTTTTAGTCTAATATTACTTTTATTATGTTAAATGATCGAACTCATTACAAGTAAAAATAGGAAGAATTTTTTATTTTTATTTATCAAAGATCAGTATGTGCATACTATTTAGTGGTGTTTAAGAGTTAGAGTATTCATAAATCCAAATTAATTCAATCTAACTTAATTATTTTTTATTCATTTTTTAAATTGTTTGGGTAGAAATCTACCCAATCAAATGCATTGTTCTTTGTGTTAGGTATCATATTTTTGTGTTGAATTTATGAACTCAATTCAATATCCAACCCTTTAATGTAATATTTTATTTAAATTTATTATTTGTATATGTTTTATAAAAAAACATATAAAAAATGGGAAAAAATACATACACGTTAAACATGACTACACAAGTGAGTATAGTAGCCACAAAAATTACACGAGCCCAAGGGACTCACCTTTTCCTTCTCCCGTTTAGAACTTTTTGACCAATGTATTTAAATTATATATTTTTTACAATGTATTCCTTCATAATAAAATCAAATTAACAATTTTGGGGGTGAGAGAATTATTTTATGTATTCTCATTATTAAATAAGACTAATTGAGTTGAAAAAAATGATATAGTGATGTAAAAAGTTTTTTAACAACTGACAATCATAGACATATCATGTGGTGAGATAAGTCTTGATTCAGTAAATTGAGATATATTCATGATGTTTAACCTCATAACAAAAATAAAGTTGAAAAGAAACATTTATGTATGATTGGGGGAAAATCATTTATAATTTTTACCAACAGGGATTGATATCCATAAAGAAAAATGGTAGCCTCTTCCCGGTGTGTATTTCGTATTAAACAAAACCAGACTGGGAGAGAGTATATTTCTCCATATAATAAAGTAGGGAATATTGCTATCATGTTAGATATAGCTAGGTGACTGCCAATGGAAGAAGATAACCTAGCAGTGGCTTTGATGTAGGTTACTTAAAAAAGTAAAGATTAACATTGATGCATTTAGACATTTAAAAAAAAAAAAATTCATTTATCACACAAGACTTCTATTTGGCAAACAAGACCAAAAGCTGGGCTAGATACGTAGATTATCAATAGATTAACTCCCAGTGGTCAAGATTGCCGTAAAAGATTGGTATACTCTAAAATCTCAATTAAACAGGTTGAATTACAAGATAATCAATAGAATGCTTCATGCACAAGTCACTTTGAAAACTTAAAATAGGCTAGTAAGTATAAGGTCATTGTCAATAAACCTACAAAAGTACATACTTATTCGATTTTTCTTCACTAAATTTATGGCGTAAATTTGAATTTGACTTCTAATCTATCTTAACAAAAAAGGAAGGAACATATTTGATGTGTGTTTTAATTTTCTTAAGCATTAGTTGTATGGATTGAGCTAAGAGAAAAATATATACAACACGCCATGAGATAGAAACGTGGGATTTTGTGCTGGTTTTGTTTCTGTATACAGTAGAGCAGTGTGAAAGAGTGTAATAGTGGATAAGAGTAGAGAATTATTGATTATTGATATATACAAAATAGAGAGAAAAGGGGAGAAGAATAGTACAAGATCTACCAAAAATGAAATCCTTTTACTGAGAGGTGAGATTAGAGCAACACTTTTAAATACTCAATTTAACTTTCATGGAGTACACTTTAATTTATTTTTAAAAAGATAAAGAATATTGTTGTATGAAAACATTTTACACATGTAAATTAGCTAAGAAAAAACTTATTTTTTTCTCTTCTATTTATTTTCTTGTTCCCTCAATTCTCTCCTATTTCTCCTTTTAGCATGAGATTTATATAAAAAAAAATCTCTTTTCATCTCTCTGATTTATTTCTTTACATAAGAATAAAAAATTATATATATATATATTAATTTTTTATTTCATTCATTCAAATAAAATGGAGAGAGAAATTTCATCATTTGCTTTCTTGTCATTTCTATTCATCTAAACAAAGTATATTAACTTATTATGTTTTTCTTTTTTATTTTCTATCATCCGAATTCCCAACTTTATCTAATCTGGAAAAAAAATTGAGCGTTTTCCGGTGCATAATAAAAATTAAGATAACCTTAAAAAAAATACAAATTTTAAAAGCCTAATATGTCATTTAGTGTGCAAGATAAATAGTTAATTTTTTTTAAAAAAAGAAAAAGGAAAAAGCGGGTCAAAAAGGATGGGAACGAAGAATGTCAAATGTGGAAAACGGCGCCGTGAGTAAATAGACAGCACAGTGACACGTGGCATGCTTTTTTTTTTTTTTTAATTTGTTTCACATTTTCACTTCATTGGTTTGTCGTGAATCGCACGCGTGACGAACGGTCAAACATCAGGTGCTAAACTACTAGCTCAGAACTCAGAAGCCGGGGAAAATGCTTTTTATTTTATTTTTATTTCTATTCATTTCTAATTTCTTTCCAATAAATAATATAATTTTACCAGTAAATAAGGTAGAATATACCGAAGATAATTTTTTTCTTATAAAATCACACAATTTCTGTTACTTGATAGTTATAAATTCTGCCAGCAAAACATCAATAAAAAAATCTCACCACTTTCACATTCACATTTCTACTAATTTTTGGTTGTGTATTTTGTTATTATTATTATTATTTCCAAATGATAAATATAAAAAGGTTTGTGTACTTGTGTTATAGTACTATACTACAGTACATTTTATGAACCGAATGAATGTGTCATTGACTCGTCACCGTATGATCAATTTTTTTTAGTGTATTTAGCATTAAATTATTTTTAATGTATAAATGAAATAACTGCACTGAGTATTCCATAATAATATATCAAACATGAAAATGCCTTAAGAAGAAAAGAAGATATTGGGAAAAAAATATGATGTAATGTTAACGGGGCAGGTAACAAGACTAAGAATATGAGTATTAGGGTACACAAGACATTTTAGAATAGAATATACTAGAGTTAACTTTCAATAGATTTGTATTTACACATGACTTGTACGAAGTTTTTTATTTTAAAAAATAAAACATATAGTACTGAATATAACTGCATATTATTAAAGTACACACACGTCTCTCATTCAAAATGGAGTAATTAACTAACCAGTAACCAATGTCCTAATCATATTATTTCAAAAAATTAATAAAAAAAGTCATGTGACTTTTCTCTTTTGAATTTTTTAATTAATATCTTAAAAATACCAATTAACATTTATCAGAAATAAGAAATAAAAGATTACTTGAATAATTAAAATAAGAAGAAAATAACAAAAACGTCTGTTCAATTCTTTTTGCTGAAAAAAATATTAACAATTAACGTTTTTCAATAAAAAAACATTTGTCATGAAAAAATACGTCTTTTCTCATTTCAGATAAAAAAAACACGTCTTTTCTGATTAATTAATTGGTGTCAAGATAATCTGGTATTATTAGTAGATGCCAGAAAAACAAGGTAGAATCAAATCAAACATAATGCAAAAGCTAGTGTGTGTAGCGCTGCATATCCTGAGCTAAGATGAGGTTGATAGTGTACTGTTTTCGTGTTGTAATAGACTAGCTCCACTTTTTCTGATTTTCATTTAATACAAGTATACTGCTAGTTTCTTTGTTTTGGTCTTAATTATTTAAATGATATAAATAGCTTAAAGCTGCAATGGGTAGGACTTGGTAGCATGCACACTACTTCTTGCTGTTTGAAGCAAAGAGAAAGAGAGAGAAGGGACAAGGAGGTTTTGGTTTTTGGCATTGGTGCTTGTGCTTGAGAAACGGAAAAGAAAGCAAGAAAGAAAGAAGGGAACAGTGACAGCGCCAGTGTGATGAGTGGTTTCACTGAAAGGTTGGTTTCTTTTCAAGGTAGAAAAGAAGAAAAAAAAAAAAAGCACAAGTGTAGTACTCAAACTCAAAACCAATAATACAAAGCACTCACTCATGCTTAGGTCCGCGTGCTTTGATGCAAACTTTGTGTCAAGCCCCACCCTTTGAAACAAAAGATCTGCACTTGTGCCTTTTTTCACAGGTTTTGGTCTGCTTTTCAGTTTTGAGCTTGCTTGGTTAGATTCTTTTGTTTTCTCAGAGAACAACAACAACACATGAGATGAGATTCTTCTCGTATTGAAAACGTGGACCCTTTTCTTCTCTTTTTCTTCTTTCTAATGGGATGGTGAGGGAAAGGAGAGTTTTTTTTTTTGGTGGGGATGTTGCAACTTGTTGTGAATTGAAGACGTAGAAACACAGGTTCCTCTTTGTGGTTTTAAGTTGAAGGCGTAGAGAGTGGTGAAGACATAGGAATAGGATATGATGGCTTCCGTGGAAGAAAAGATTAAAACTGGAGGAGGAATGATTGTTGGTGGTCAAACTCTTGCTGCTGAGATGAAACTGTTGAAAGAAATGCAGGAACATTCTGGTCTGTTGTTTCGTTTTCCTTTCCTTTTCTTTTTTTGTTTTGGACAATCATTTTTTACCCTTTTGGTTGCATTTTAATGACATGCTTGTGTGATGCTACTAAAAAATTTTCAGGGGTCAGAAAGACTTTGAATTCAGAGTTATGGCATGCTTGTGCAGGCCCTCTTGTGTCATTACCCCAGGTTGGGAGCCTTGTGTTTTACTTCCCTCAGGGACATAGTGAGCAGGTGAATGAATCTCTTGTTCTCTTTTCAAAGTGATAACTTTTCTAACATTGCTTCGTTTAATCTCTAACTCATTAGTTTCTTTTCAATATTTAGCCAAGATTCTGAGGTGATGACTTTGTTTGTTTTGGTTTGCTGAAGCATATTGTTCCCTTTTATTTGAATATGAACAGGTGGCAGCTTCTACTAGAAGAACAGCAACATCACAGATTCCAAACTACCCCAATCTTCCATATCAGTTGCTGTGTCAAGTTCAAAATGTCACACTTCATGTGAGTGTTGGGTGCTGGTTGACTTGACTTGACCACTTGTTGCATTTGTCCTCAAGAGCTTATTGCATCTTCAAATCCATCATAACTCCAAACAAAATTTTACCTTTTTTCTTGTATGTTATGATAGGCAGACAAGGAGACAGATGAAATCTATGCTCAAATGACTTTGCAACCACTGAATTCTGTAAGGATGAAGTCTCAATCCTGGAACTGTTGTTATTGAACATTTAAATGTCAAGGTTAGTTGTGGTGTGTATTGGACATTCTTCTCAGTTTGAATTTGGATTTTTCTGTGCCAGGAAAGAGAAGTCTTTCCCATATCCGACTTTGGGCACAAGCACAGTAAACATCCCAGTGAGTTCTTCTGCAAAACTTTGACTGCTAGTGACACGAGCACGCACGGTGGCTTTTCGGTTCCACGCAGAGCTGCAGAGAAACTCTTTCCTCCATTGGTATGGCTATAACATCTGCTGGTTGCATGTTTTGCCTGTGCTTGGGAGGATTTTGTACCTGAATTTTCATTTCATTGATATGTTTTATTTTTCACTTCAGGACTACACAATTCAACCCCCGACTCAAGAGCTTGTTGTTCGAGATTTGCATGATAATACCTGGACATTTAGACATATATACAGAGGTGAGTATGCTTTTTTGGCTTTCAAACCTATCTATTGCTTTACTAGAAAAAAAATAGGAATGAATGTTTTGTTGTGGATTCAAAAGCATTTTGTGCTTTTTTGCTGCAATTTATTGTTTGGCTTTGCAGCTTTCTGCTGAAGGCATTTTTTTGTTTTTATTTTTTTAACTATTTAATGAATTAGGTCCTCACTTTTATTTTTCACATTTTTTATTAGGTCAACCAAAGAGACACCTTCTCACAACAGGATGGAGTTTGTTTGTAGGCTCAAAAAGGCTTAGAGCTGGTGATTCTGTTCTTTTCATCAGGTAATTGCCTAATTGTTGGCTATAAGAACCGTTCTTTGTTTGCATGGTATAGCATATAGAAGACAGTATTTTCAAATTTCAAGGGAAAGGGAAGTAGAATCTTGTAGTACTAAATTTTTGTGCAGAACAAAGTCTTCAAAATTCTTGTAATAACGTTGTCTATTCCACATGGTGGCATTGCAATATAATGGATCCAACCAAAATATTGTGAATATTATGGAATTCAGATTGGCAGCTTATTCCTTTCAGTTAGGATTAGTGAGTGTTGTTGCATAATATTCTTCATACTAAAAATGATATGTCAAATGCTACAAGGGATGAGAGATCACAATTGCGAGTTGGCGTTAGGCGTGTCAATCGTCAGCAGACAACACTGCCATCATCAGTACTTTCTGCTGATAGCATGCACATTGGTGTGCTTGCTGCTGCAGCTCATGCTGCTGCAAATCGAAGTCCATTCACTATTTTCTACAATCCAAGGTATATTTAAGTATATTCATACCCTCTCCTAACATATGTTTAAGATATAATTTTGTTGCAAATATAGCTTCTGGTGTTGCTCTCTATAGAGTCTAATGTCTGTTTCCACTTATTTGTAGAGCATGCCCCTCAGAATTTGTTATTCCTCTGGCCAAATACAGAAAATCTGTATTTGGGACTCAGGTCTCAGTTGGCATGAGATTTGGCATGATGTTTGAGACAGAAGAATCGGGTAAGCGCAGGTAATTTCCTGAATGCTTGGATCATGCTATAGCCAAATATGTCTGCTGAACTATTTTAGTGATATTTGTGAAACCCCAAACAAGCATGAAAAGTTAACACATGCTTCATCTTTCTGCGCAGATATATGGGTACAATAGTTGGTATCAGTGATGTGGATCCTTTAAGGTGGCCTGGTTCTAAATGGCGAAATATTCAGGTAAATTATGCAGGGTCTGTCTAGATAAATTAAGGTCTAATGCAAAATTTTTATAAAAAATTTAATGAAACTATTAATTTTATATTAATCTTTGTAGCTTTTTAAGCTGCAAAATCATTTATCAATGTTTTATAATCAAGTAATTCTAATATTTCACTTTCAATAGATAAAATATTTTTTTCTTTTGAACATTGCAAATAGCTGTCTAATTGGACCTTTTTCTATTTTAAATCTCAAAATTGTTCATCAATAATTTTTCATTTTCCTGGATCATAAATATTTACAGGAACTTCACTCGATGTTACTATGTTCATTATTTTCTTCTAATAAAGTATTGTAAATCTTTTTGTTCTTAATTGGAATTAAGACCACCAGTATTTTTAATGTTATCAGATAATTGTTCTATAATTTTTTCATCAATTGTACTTATTCCTGTCTTCTTTTTATGAATGGTAACAAATTTATCAAGAGCTCCATGTTGAGATTAAATTCAATTTTTTTAAATTTTTTTTTAAAATCAGATTCAAATTTCTTATTTGACATTTTATATTATCATTCTCAGAAGAAAATAAAATTGAAAGACAACAATTGAATTTATAAATAGAAGTGTTATAAAGTAAAAAAGAGAAAAAGGTGAAACAATAGAACCTGGAAATTGAGAAAATTACACGTTGATGTTTCCTACAGGGACAACTTGATACTAGGCATCCACTAATTCACTTCAAGTCTTAAAGAAAATAATAGAAAGATGAGGAAAAGAAAAGAAAACAGATCAATGAAATAGTGAAGAGAATGATGTAAAAATATTAATTTTTATAATGTATATATAGAGATAAAAAAAAATAACCGTTAAGATATATTTTGGAAATAGCTAACCATCAAAATAATTTTTCTTTCAATTAAAATCTTATTATTAATCACAAATTAATATTGTTATTAAAACTTTACCGTTAAAAATCAATGTTTTCAACATATCATTAAAAAAGTAACTTGAAAAGTGTGGCCAATGATTACGTGAATATTGGAATTTGAAAAATTAATGATTGTATCTCATTGCTATTGAATATTTCCAATTTAGGACAATTTATATGATCGTGACTGTGATTGTGTACCTCAAACATCCACAATATTATTATAGCAAAACAAAATTATACTATTTTATAACTTTTTAATTTGTGGACCTAAGGCACAGGCCTAATTGGCCTTACTGTCAATACGGCACTGAAATTATGTTCTATCATTCATATTTTGTTGTATGTTCCAATGAAACATAGTGCATATTGGAGTTAAAGTTTAGTGGAAATAGTTGGCCTAATGATTTCTCTGCAAACAGGTGGAGTGGGATGAGCCAGGGTGTGGTGATAAGCAGAACAGAGTTAGTGTGTGGGAGATTGAGACTCCTGAAAGCCTTTTTATCTTTCCTTCTTTGACTTCAGGTCTAAAACGGCCATTACCATCTGGTCTTTTGGGTAAGTCTGTTTCTTATATTTCTTTTCCTACTTTGTAGACGAGTCTTCTATTTAACTACTAGTTATGTTGATTGTTGCAGAAAATGAGTGGGGAACTTTGTTAAGAAGACCCTTTATAAGAGTTCCAGAAAATGGAACCATGGAGCTCTCAAACTCAATTCCAAATCTCTACTCAGAACACATGATGAGAATGCTTTTGAAACCCCAGCTGATTAACAATAATGGAGCTTTTTTATCTGCCATGCAACAAGAATCTGCTGCTACAAGAGGCCCCTTGCAAGAGATGAAGACCACACTTGCAGCAGAAAACCAAATGCCACTTAAAAATCTACATCCTCATTCTATCCCTGACCAACCTAATGCCTTAAACATGCAATCACTGTTGAAAAACGACCAACCTGAAAAATTGCACCCTCTTGGCAAAATTGATAATCATCTGTCTTCTGGGATAGTTATTGACAAGCCAAAATCAGAATCTGAGGTATTACCTGATCATGTGATTGACTACCCTTCCATGGAAGGGTGCAACATCGAAAAGGTGGCAGCAAATCCTGTTAACCAGCAAGGTCTAGCAAACCAATTGCCATTCCATAATCAAAACCAGAGTCCACTACTCCCTCAATCTAGTCCATGGCCTATGCCACCTCAGATAGAATTGTCCATGCCCCATCCTCAAATGATTGATATGGTTCAAGCTGATTCTGCTATGGTAAATGGCCTGTTTCCTCAGCTTGACATCAATGAATGGATGTCATATGCTTCTTCCCAACCTTTTGCTGGGCAGAACAGACCAACTGGACCTTTGTCTGACTTGCAAGAACATACCTCACTTCAGCCTCAAGTAGTGAATCCCCCTTTACCTTCAATGAACAATGAAGTGTGGGATCATTATGTCAAGAACTTGAAGTTCTTATCTCAAGCAGACCAGCTAACATCCATTTGTCAGCCGGGGCTGTATGGCCTCAATGGCATACCAAGCTCAAACAATTTGAGGGATCTTTCAGCTGAGAGCAACAACCAAAGTGAGATTTGTGTCAATGTTGATGCTAGCAACAGCGTAGGCACCACTGTGGTTGATCCTTCTACTTCAAGCACCATTTTGGATGAGTTTTGCACAATGAAGGACAGAGAATTTCAAAATCCTCAAGATTGCATGGTGGGCAACTTGAGTTCAAGCCAGGATGTCCAGTCTCAGATAACTTCAGCAAGTCTAACTGAATCACATGCCTTTCCTCTTAGAGACATCCCTGACAACTCAGGTGGCACTTCTTCAAGCCATGTTGATTTTGATGAAAGCAGCTTCCTGCAGAATAACTCGTGGCAGCAAGTACCTGCGCCCATCCGAACTTACACAAAGGTTTGTACTGGAGACAAAAAAAGAGAAAAACTCTTTCCTCATTTGCATTCATACTATATATGCTAGTGCTAATTGATCTTTAGTTTTATTTTCATGACTTTTGAAGTTTTGTCCACTATATTATCTGGCTCAACATCTTTAATCATGTATATCTTAACGGTTTTGGTTTCTGACAGGTGCAAAAGGCAGGTTCTGTAGGAAGATCAATTGATGTGACTACTTTCAAGAACTACGAGGAGTTGATCCGTGCAATTGAATGCATGTTTGGACTCGATGGTCTGCTGAATGACACTAAATGTTCAGGATGGAAATTGGTCTATGTAGATTATGAGAGTGATGTTCTACTTGTTGGTGATGATCCTTGGGAGTAAGTTTCTTATCAAGTCTTGTAATGTGTGATATACCACACTAAGTTTAATAATAGGCTTAATATACTTAGAATTCCTTTGAACCAAGATAATGATCCTTTTGAGTTTTGAACCTTTGGAATATCTTGTGTGCCATCTGATATTAAATGTTGTGTGTGTAGAGAATTTGTGGGCTGTGTCCGCTGCATAAGAATTTTATCACCTTCAGAAGTTCAGCAGATGAGTGAAGAGGGGATGAAGCTTCTAAACAGTGGGGCTTTGCAAGGGATGAATGTTTGAATATTAGGTGGTGGCTGCATACAATGTCTCACTAAGCCTTGCTTTGCGATGTTCTTGTATAAGGTTAACCTCAAATGGCTTTATCGTCCAATGTTTGAAAAGCAAAGGCATATGTTGTGGAAGAAGTCAGGATTATTGACTTGGGTGTCATGTGATGTATTATTATTAACTAAAGGACACTCGTTATTTGAAACATTTCTTAAGGTATGGAGCAAACCTTGGAGATGGAAGAGTTTAAGTTTTATTATTACTTATCAAAAGTTCTAAGATGATGTTCCAATGAGTCAAGGGTGTTGCATACCTTATGTTGTAAGACATTCTTGCTGGCAAGAGGAAATATTATGATTTATTATTAATACGCATTGGGGGCTTTCCAAATAATCAAGCATCGAAAGTTACTTATTTGCATCCTAGTTTAGTGTGCCTAGAAAGCATGGGTATATAAGGCAATTCAATGACACAGATATAACGAATTTTTAAATAATGTAGAAAATGGCTATAATATTATAGAGACTAATCTGTATAAAATTAATATTAAATCTTTAAAGAGAACGTTTTAGGAGTGAGTTACTATAAGCATGGTAGCATATTATCTTGAGGCATTTTTTTTATAAAAACCATAGGTATGGAGGCAATAAAGGGATGGGTAAGATTATTATGGGAGATAATTTTTCCTCTAATACAATTGTGTATTCAATTCAAGATTCAAATTTATTATCAAGTTGAAATAATCTTGTATCCGTTGATCAAGTGTTTGATGATTTTTTTCTCTTTTGATATTAAAATATTTTTTCTATGTTAAAATGTTTTATGATTGTGAACCATTTTGTTAATAGAACATATCCTTTCAAGAGGTTATTGGTTAAGTTAGATATGATTATTATCAACATCAAAATTCAAAATTGTTTGTTGGATATTTAGCATAACAAAATATTTCAAACTCAAATTAGTTGATTAAGTTGAATTAATTTCATGTTAGATATATCTACATACTCGGTGGTGTTTGTGGACCATTTGTTTATTTTCTTTTTCTTTATTTTTCATTTTAATGGCAAGCAAAATAACAGCAACCGAAGCAATCCAGCGGGGCCAGCAACATTTATGTCAATTTAAGGCTACACGAGTTCCTATAATGAATGGGCTAAATAGAAGGTATCGCCGCTTGTTAGTGTTACATCGTTGATGTCAATTCTGAGTTCATTTGTGTGGATTTCTGATTTTTCATCTCAATCACATAGCAATGTTGATGAATTTGACAGTGCAACAAGTAGTATTAACTATTTTGAGACTTCCGAAAGTGCATGCATGAATGAGACGATTGGATTAATTGGGGTACAGGTTTTAAGCCACAGCGATTAATCCCTCCAATAAAATACTACTGACAGTACTAGGCTAAGGGTTACTGCACCTTAGAGGCGCCATAAAGGGATAAAAACAAAGGGAACAATTAATTGTTACTTTTTTTTACTCAATATTTATCAATTTTATTGGTGATTAATTTTTAATAGTAACCTAATTATTATTTTTTCTTTCAATTACTTTTTACATTCACAAAACTCGAATCTAACATTTTGCTTAACAGAATCAAATATAATATTATTCACACCAATAACTTGTTAGTAGACAATTAATTGATGGTAAAATTATATTTTTGGTCCCCCTAATTGTTTCTAATTTTGATTTTAGTCCCCTTGAAATTTATTCACTAATTTAGTCTCCAAATCATGTCAAATCTTGTAAATATGATCCCAAAGTCCAAATTTAAATGTTAATTGTCACGTTCTGATTGAACGATAAACAGAACAATGTTAGAGTTAACTCTTGGACGCACCTTTTCATATTTAATCATTACGTGATACTCACATAACCAACATTCCTTTGTGACAATCAACAATCAACGTTTAAATTTGGGTTTGGGGATCATATTTATAATATTTGACATAATTGGAAACTAAATTCATGAATAAATTTAAAGAAGAACTAAAATTGAAATTAGAAACAAGATCCAAAAATACAATTTTACCTTAATTGATTTAGTTACATAAGCTCATACCGACATGATTCATCTCAACTGCCATGACTTCACACGGGTACATGCCCAGCAATTAATTATCCCACAATAACGGTGCTCTCGTGTTATTATAATTATAGTAATTAAATAGAAAGCTTCAGCTACAAGGTATCATAATTAAATAGAAAGCTTCAGCTTCAAGTTATTTCTAAGATTATGGATACATGTCTGGATTAAGTTACTGCATTATATATAAAGTTAATCAATGCGCTTCATTATTTACTGCATGTGATGAGCAAAGGCAATAGAAAAGTTGTAATCAGATTTGAAAAATCAAATCAAGGCCTTAAGCCTGGTAAAAATTTCCGGAGTAATTATTAAGCACCCAAGTTCCATGGCCCAATAAGCTAAGACAAGCTTCTTTGCAGCAAATTGGGCTTGAGAAGTAAATTTAGGTAACAAGGAATATGAAGTGGATGCTGCACACAAAATTGAAAAATGCTACATACACTACAGGACTACAACTCTTACCTAGTAGGTAAATTTCATGTGGGTCATATGTGAGTCGGCTGTTGCTTCCTGCACCTTCTCCAAGTTGCGTCCTGCATCCTTTCCAGAATGTTTTTTTTACCTTCCAGATTGGTCATTTCAGAAGTAATTTTACATTCTGGAAGCCAAAAATCTCATTCTCCATTTCATAAGATTCACTTGAATTCAACTAATTAGTGTATTGTAAAGATAGTATTAAGAAGTGTGTTGTTTGCATTCCTCTACCAAATTTGTGTTTTTATATTTCCTTAGCTCGTTTTCAATTGCTTGTTTATACCTCAGTCCTCTCAACTCTGCCCTTTCTAGGTTCTGCTATTAGGTTTGGAGCCTTAATAAACATGTATGTGATTAAACACAATCTCCACATTCTGTGAGAATTTGTAATTTTGTCAAGTCAATGCAAACAATGAAATGGTTTGCTTCATAACTATGAAGTGAAGAGGCACATTTTCATAGAATATGAATACCAAAGCCCTATTAGCAAGTATGCAAGTCATCAATATTAATCAGCAAATTGGGCTCGAAGAATAAATTGAAGTAACAGTAAATATGAAGTGGGTACAGTGAACAAAATGAGTTTTGATTTTTGGACACTCGTACGGTAAATTTCATGAGGGTCTCACTAAATATGTGGGTCTCATTCCTCGTTTAATAAGACTTACCTGAATTTTAACTAACAAAAGAAAATATGTTAGAGAGAATAATAGAGAATGTGTTGTTTAGACTCCTCAACCAAATTTGTGTTTTTATATTTCCTAGTTCCTTTTCAACCATTGATTGCTGGTTTAAAGCCCAGGCCGATCAATTCTCTCCTTTCCAAGTTCACCTTTTAGGTTTGAAGCCTTATTAAGTCCTTGTGATTAAAAGCAATCCCCACATTCAGTGAGAATTTATAGTTTTGTCAAGTCGGTGTAAACAATGAAATGGTTTAGTTCACAACTATGAAGAGGCACAAAAAGCAGTTTAACAGTATCAAAATCCTATCAGCAAGTCATCAATACTAATCAGCTGCAAGCCTCAATACTTGGCATCTTCATGACTTTTTGCAGGATTTAACAAAGGCAACATTCTTATGAGTTGTCTCATTAGAATCTTTGGTTTAGAGCAGTGAGTAGGATGAACGGATGGTTATAGAACTAAATGACAGATAACATTCTTGTTTTGCTATACTTAAGAGATCAAACCCGGGTTCATGCCTTTCTAAATGAAGCTAGGCGCCACAAAGTTAAAAGGCCATTGACAATGGATGATTTCTTTTAGATGTGAAACAGTCCTTAATGATTCATGATTGTACTAAAGATTGCAGTGGTCAAGCATATGATGCAGTAATTTCAGGTAGAGAACGCATATAGTAAAATTATCAAGAACAGTTGACCAAATAATCTTGAAACATATGATTGGATTCATCATATTCTAGAAAGTAAAATTATAGCCTTACAATATAAAGACTAAAATTGACTTTATATGTTTAAAAAAAATAATCCATTTTTCATCTTTCTAATAACTTATCAATTACAAAAAAAAAAAAACTAATACAGAAATACAGAATGAGATATAATAAAACAGAACTTGAAATACAGAATATATGTCACCTAAAAAATCTGGTTTACAATTGGTAAGGAAACAATTATTGTACTTATTCCAGGTCCAGTCAGATTTGATGATGATGCTGGAAGCAATTCGTTCACACAAAATTATGTGCGGAAGAGATATAGCAGAATCAAGATTATTCTTCCTTCTTGTTGTTTTATTGTATAAGCCCCTAAGCTCTAACAGGTTTCTGAAGGACAGCAGATAACACAACTTCAGGTTTGCCTGAGCCAACACTATCAACCTTCTCTCCCACAACCCATTTCAACTTTTTATATCCAAACCTTTCAATCAACCGAGTCAAAACTTGCTTCTTCTCTTCATTGGCACAAAAGAAGTTATCCAGCCAGAACAAACCACCAGCCCTCAAAACTCTATCAATATCAAACATAAAAAACTCCAACTTCTCACTCTTCCCTCCAACATCCAAGCCACTTGAAGCATGAACCAAGTCAAACACATTGTCATAGAAAGGGAACCTATGATCCAAGCTCAAGTAAAGAGGAAAAAGCCCTCTTGCAGCAATGAACTCACTGAACGGGGCTTCAACATTGAGAGTGCTAGTAACCACAGTAACATTCCTATCCGCCATTCTAGCAGCAAAGGATCCAGACCCTCCACCAATGTCGAGCCCTATTCTAACCCCTCCACCTCCCAAGGCCAAGACATCGTCAACCAGAAAATCATTCTTACTCTTAGCCTTAACAAACCTAACATTCTCATTGCCATGAACCAAATCAAAGCAACCAACGCACTCCCTACTCAACTTCTTACCATTCAAACACTCAAAATTCTTACAATTAAGGCCACTCCAGTTAACAGTCTTATTACCAACAGGCTTCCAAAGAGAATCCGGAAAGGGGTACAAACCTACCTTGGAAACAGTCTTTGCAAAACACCTCCTCCTAGGCAGAGGCTCACACCCTTTTAAGATCAGCTTCTGTGCCACACTCCAATCATCAGGGCAAGCTCCAAAAACCTTGTAATTCATGAACTGAGACAACAAGTCTGAATTTTTCTCACAGGTGTGGCCAACAGATGGCACCATCTCAGTGATCCCAGTTCTAGAGTCTTTCCCCAGAGGGAGCTGGTGGCGCTGGAGGAAGAGTTTGAGCTCGGATGCAATGTTGGGTCTCGAAAGATCAATGCTTTCATATCCTAGAAGCTCTTTCTCCATCTGGGCCAGTTTCTTCTGGGACAAATCGATCTCTCTGAGAATGAGTGAGACTTGTTCAGAGATGAGAGAGATGTTTTTGTGGGCATTGTGGTGAAGGAGAGAGTGATGGGGGTGTTTTGGGGAAGCCGTGAAAGCATAGAGAGCAAATAGGTTGGTGGTGATGACAGAGAATATCATGAGAATGTTAACAGCTGAAGAACACAGTGTTGCTCTATGGAATCTGGCTGTTCCATCTCCTACTTTCAGAGAAACCGAACCCATCTTAGTCCTTTCAGAGAGAGAGAGAGAGATCAGAGTCACTGAATCAGAGAGTGAGGTTTTGAAGTCATAAATTATTAGATTAGATTTGTTTGGAGTAAGTAAGTGAGTGAGTAAGCAAGAAACCTTGGTTTCAAAGATAACCAAGTCTAAATGGAACCTTGTCGGTTGTGCTTTACCGTGTCTGTGTGTGTGGGTTGTGTCTTGGTCCACACTTGCTAATTGTTTATTCAGAAATTAAATCTATCATAAATTATAATTTTTTTTCTGCACTAAGATTAAGAGATCTATTGTCAACATGCAATTTTTTTATTGAAAAATAAAATAAACAACTTTGTGGTTTGTTAAAGTTATATTTTCTTTTATAGATAAATATTAATTTTGTTAATAGAGAAGATTGAATTCGTGATCTATTTTCTTTTACTTTCTCCGGTAATCATCCTCTATATATATATATATATATATATATATATATATATATATATATATTATAAATACTTTGCAAATAAACTTCCTATTCATGGAAGGAATTATGCTTTTCTAAAAAAAAAGTGTTGTAGGTTTAACTGGATTTTATGGATCAAGAATAAAAAAAATTGATATACTATTTTTTTTTTTTACCGAAAGTCAAACAATATAAAGTATGGCACTTACCAATTCGTTTACATTAATTTAATAAACTAATAAATCACTTTGGAGAGTGTTTTGCGCTAGTCCACTGGCACAACTCTTAAAAAAATCAATGCAAATAATGGAACCAAAAGTTCAAATAATTAATTTTATAAATTTATTAGTTTCTTTTTTCATTTTTATGTATAGTTTTTTTAATAAAATTTGTCACTTACCATCTTCTTTAACGCTTTATTAATTATTATAATAAATTCTCTACTTTAAAATTATATTATTATTTTAATTCTTCCACAATTTATAGTATTTTTTAATTTTTAATAAAATATGACATTTCATTATTATTATTGTTATTATTATTATTTAAAAATATAATTGCCAACATAGTAAGAAGATAGTAAAAAATTATATAAACGTACTATTTTATATCATTTTAACAATGAATTTTAACACTGCTAATTGAATTTCCAGGTTTAATAAACAAAGCCGAAGCTAAAAGTCAAATACAACAATAAATGATGCTTCGTGAAGAGAATCAATTATTTATATATTAATTAAAATTAAAAGACATTCAATATTTTTTGTACTCCTTAGTTCCAAAATAACCCTAACCCACGCTCACTCCTAATTTTAGGAACAATTGCTTTGCTTTCATAAGGGGCATTATGCAGTCAACAGGTTTGGGTTTGGAATGTTGACTTGCATGGAAAATGAATCCGAAAGCTATACCATCTGAAAGCTTGGTGTGTTAGCTTTTCAACAAAACAAACGGTGCTGAAATCCGACCTGTGATTAGAGCTATGCACCAAACTGTGACTGCATACAACAAAAGTAGTCCATGTAAAATACTTTAAACTCGGTGTTCTTACTACCCTTTACGAGAGATGGTAGAGGAAATAAGATATGCAGAAGAACCAACAGTCACACCAAACTTTAAAATTTGAGACTGGCCAAATAGCAGAGACAGAGTAGCCAACATATCAATGATTTAGTGGTAAGCATCCAACTCAATACTACAATTACTGATCTCATCCTTTCATGGCCTACAAACAAAGGCACTACTCTTGTCAGTTTTGCTCTATCATAATAAACAAATGAAGAAAAATACATCACGTGTTCTGAACTAGGGCTTCTTTCAAAATGAGCCTCACTCAACCTTTCTATAAAACCGTGACACTTGTAATCAGTAGGTAATTAATCACTAACCAGTACTGATCCTCCAATTACAGACAGTGAGTCCCAACAATACATCAAATGAGCAGTCTGTTATACAAACACATCATGTCACCACTAACAGGTAGGTTCTGAACTTTTTGATTGCACACATCACATGATCTGTTGCCTTTGATGTTAAACCATTTAACTGCACACTCTCAATGTGCCAGTGCAAGTTCACCTTTGCTGCTGCACTCCATTTTAAGGGGATCAGCACCTTTCTCCCAATTCAAGCAAACACATTCAGCAGACGGATTCTTTTTCGGAAATATCTTCCCTTCCACATTTTCAACTGAACTAGAACTTCAGACACAAGATGGATATTGATAGAACTTAGTCTGCAGACAAGAAAATGAAATTAATAGAAGGAAAAGATAGGGAAAAATGAAAGCTTAACAGGAATGAATAAAGGTTAGTAGGGTGGTTCATGGATCGTCAAAATAAAAGAATAGCAATAAAGATAGAAAGGGTTCAACAAGAGTATAAACATCAATAACTTCTAGGTGATAGCACAGAATTAAATTAATGGAAATAGGAAAGCACTAAGTCTTGTTTCCAATATCATGTTTAAAAAGACAGATATGCCTCAAGGCATCTGTAATTTGAAGTTTAAAAAAAATGGCAATTGTGAATTTTGTTTGAGATAAATAAAGTCACTAGCCGAACTCAGGCTCAGATCTTGAGACTGCAGGCCTGTTCTGGTTCATTGATTAATCAGGTAAGGGGTAACAGCTTATCTGGTACACCACAAGGGTACTTTTGCTTTTCTTTCAAGTGTCTCTATTCTTCCCCTGTAATCCTTTTCTTAGTCTGTGTCATTTTATAGGCCTCTGAATACATAATCTTCAAACATTACAGACTTGTTGCTTAATTTTTCATCTCAAGTTTTATCAAAACAGTCAGTAACCAACAATGCTGTGCCATTATTTTACATTACAACTACCTGAAAGTAACATGGACGTATGCTTCTTTTTGTTTTTCTCTTCCTTTGTTTTTGAAAGGACAGGACCACGAACATAATACATCAAAGTCTGAAAACATACGAAATTTTGACATGAAGCCATAGTCTAGTCCTATATATATATATGGTATAATCCTGTGTGTATAAATACACACACAATTATTAAGAGTAGTTAGCAAATTTATCAAGAGCTTTCTGGGAGCCAGTTATGGCCACATCTACTTCCCATATCTGTGCGGAAATCAAGAGCACAAATGGAAGACACTTCAACAATAAGGAGGGATGGATATTGGTCCGAAACCGAGTGTCCAAATACAATGTGAGAACATTCTCATGAAGACCACGCTAGAAAACAAGGATAGGCAACATTAAAAATCCAATGATTACAAATGATTTAATACATTTGCAGACCTGGAAGAGGCACTAAGAAAACCCATTTTCATCAAAGAATGACGAAATTTATGAATGTAGATAATCATTCAGTCAAGTCAAAAAACTTTGTTTGAGTTCAATAGTGATGTTCAATGTGAATAATCTGCCCAAGTTTCAGATGCACAGCCATAAGAGTCGAGTTAAATGCTAATCATCAATGCAATAATTGTCACTCTATAAATACTGATAGAACAGTTATGTGAACAGTATGGCAGTTATATATGTGTTCAGTAACTATAAGGTCATAGAATTCCTAATCTAAGAGAATAGAGAGAGAAAGAGATGAAAGTGAGGAGTAAAATGTTATTTCATTAACCCAAGTCACTGAAGATTACAAAAGAGTATTTATAGACAGTTCTGTTAGAGAGACTAACAGCTGTCATCTAACTGCCACTAACTAACTAACAGCTGTCAGATAACTAACTTAACCAATAGCTAGGTGAGTCTGCAGTTGAATAACTGCAGCTCCTTACAATACTCTAATATAGGGCAGTTGTGTTTAGTAACCATTTTACAGTTACGCGTGTGTCTCTTACATATATGGCATGTCAGTTTCTGCAGTCAGTGTGGGGATTGTATTGTGAGTGTGGAGGAAGAATCTGTTAGGGCTTAGGCCTGATATTGTGTACTGAGACAAGTTATTCTCTGTGAGGGATTGTTCCTGTATTCTTTTACTGTCGGTTATTCATTGCAACATTTTTTCTAGTTTCACCCAGAAAATATAAAGATAAAACTACCTAGTTTGTGTATGTAATTTTCTTGAGTCTAACAAATAATGCAAAACCAATTGGGAAGTTCACATACACAAACTTCAACGATGCTATTCTACCGAAGCTTCAGATGTCCTCCTAATAATTACTACTTCCCAAACAAACCTGCAGAAAATCAGCCTCATTTCAATGAAAATGGTGCTGAAGAGTTTATCCAAATAACATATGAAGATATGAACAGGGATGGATATCAAAGTCTAGAAAGCATATTAACAACCCAAGTAGTCCTTCTAATCTAATAGAGATACTAAATGACAAAAAAAAAAAACAGCTAAAGCTGCAACCAATTATCAAATATGTCCAAAATGGAATTCCTTACAAAATCTTATTATCATTTTGTGGCGTGATTGGGATTCCTTGAGACTAGGGTTCGTCGTGAGTTCTTCTTGCTCATTTTGGTCTGTTTTTCCCAAATTTAGTGGTGCGATTGGGATTTCTCGAGATTAGGGTTCATTGCGAGCTGCTTCTGCTTTTTTCTGCCTTTGTTTGGCTTCGTGAGCTAGCTTTTGGGGTTGAGTTAAGCCCAAACCCACATTATAAGATGGTATCAAAGTCTATCATAGATCCATTAAAAGGACCACCTACCATGTTATCCACGCACCAAGCCCAAAAGTGTTGGACGTGAGAGGGTATATTGGAAAAAACCCAAGTCTCACATTAGTTAGCGATAGTGCCAAGATAGAGTATATAAGTGGGGACAACCCTTACCTATGAGCTAACTTTTGGGGTTGAATTAGGCTCAAACCCATATTCTAAGAATGATATCTTTGAACATCAAAGACAAATAGATTTTGTGCCTCTAGCAGTTTATAGAGAATAAAGGATTCTCTCGAGTCAAGTTTCAATGGAACTAACCTATTCATCCAAGCTCCAAAATCCACTTTAGAGGTTCTCATCGAAAAATTTAAGCAACAAGGCCTTGACATGGAAGACCTGGTAGTTCTATCTGGTATATTTATTATTTATTCAAAAAATTAAAGTAACATATCAGGAACAGAAATGAATATGTACTAAAATGTTGAATATGTACAGAAGTTAATGATAATGAATAGGAAATAAGAAACTAATGAACCAACCAAGAATTCTTAACATTGTAATCTGAACCAATTTCTACAATAATATTTTTTATAAAAAAAACCAGTTGTATATATCATAATTTAAGCTTTCCTAGTAATAAAAATGAAAATGTGTCTAACTTTCCATTTAAATCATCATATAAGGAGAAAAGCTACATATAACAGTATCCAAGACATTGCATAAAGAGAACATAGATGAATTACATACTATGCACGGCGTTTACTCAAACGCCATGAATTTGGCTCGTGGTATCTGTCATAAAGGGGTTCAATTCGCTCTTGACGCTTTCGCTTGCTCATCTTTGTAGGATCTGCCACTTTGAAGTATCTTGGAGCCAATTCAACAAGCCATTTGGGGTCTATGACAGTGACCTCACGCATATATTCCTTAGTTGTCATCACAAGCTCATGGTAGATGACCCAGTCTGGCTGTCTCTGGAACAGAGCTGAACTTGGATGGATATACACAGGCTGATTCTCAACAAGGGTTCTGTAACCTTCCTGGGGGTCCTTTCTAGAAGCATGGAAAAAGAATCCTGCAGTGATAGCCTTTCTGACTTTGGTGAAGTTTTTTCCCGCACTTACAACATCCAATTTGTACCTGAAATATTCATACAAGTGATTTAGAATGCAATTTAACATGATCAAATAATAATGCAAGGGACTCTAGTTGACACAATAACTACTGAGCACAGCAAAAATGCTGGTTACAATCACAAGAACTGTAAGCCCAAAGTCAATATACTTGGGATATCCCTTACATAAAGAGAATAACTTCAATTTTCTACTATACATAAAATTTTATATTAAAAAACAAGAACATTTGTAAGACCATAGGGAACCTTAATAATTTTGTGCATTGTAAATGTATCAAACAAAAAAAAAAACACAAATGCAGAACACAGAAAACCAAAACAAAAAAAAAAACTGAAATCAAATATTTAGAAGAATAGATAGATATCATACTTATCCATAATGGTGAGAAGTTGTTTCCTGACATCCTGTGCTCTTCTCAATGATCGGGATTGAACGAAGTTTTCAAAACACCAGGGCCCGGAAAAATTCTTGGCTTTCCAAGCCTCATAAACAGCAAGTAGGGTAAGATGGTCACCCTCTGGCTGGAAAAACTTTGCCCTCTTCTGATCTGCTTGGGCTTGCTTTTCCCTTGGCCTGTAAAAAATATTGCCGGTCTGGATCATGGCAATTATGGTCAAAATCTCATCACTGCATCCAAGGTCCACGCTGGCAAGCAACATCTTAGATAACGGTGGATCCAAAGGAAATTCTGCCATTTTCCTCCCTAATTTAGTTAAAAGGCCCTCTTCGTCGAGTGCTCCAAGACTGTAAAGCTGCTCCATGGCAGATATCAAGGCTTGGGGTGATGGTGGATCCATAAAATCAAAAGACAGCAGATCATTTATCCCCATAGCTTTCATATTAAGAGTAGTCATCCCCAGATTTATCCTTTGAATCTCAGGAATTGTAGTAGGAGACATCTCATTCCTATATGCACTCTCAGTGTAGAGACGATAACACTTCCCAGGTCCAGTACGCCCTGCACGTCCAGCTCTTTGTTTGGCTGATGCTTGTGAAATTGGAGTTATCACCAAAGAATCAAGTCCTTGCTTCGGATTATAAACATTTTGCTTAGCAAATCCAGGATCAATCACATAAAATATCCCATCAATAGTTAAAGAAGCCTCAGCAATGTTAGTAGCCACAACCACTTTCCTTTTCCCAGGAGGAGCAGGGTCAAATATCCTAGACTGCATTTCACTAGGAAGGGCACTATAAACCGGTAAAATGATCAGCTCTGGAACATTCTTACCTAATCCTTTCATTCTCTCATAGAGAGATTGGCAAGCAAAATCAATCTCTTCTTGACCAGTCAAAAAGAGAAGAATGTCTCCCTCAGGCTCTGTCAAGTGGATCTGTAGGACAGTGATTAAAGCTGCATCTAAATAATCACTTTCAGGCTGTTTAGTGTATAGTATTTCCACAGGAAAAGTTCTACCAGGAATAGTAAAGATGTTACAGTTAAAGAAATATCCTGAAAATTTCTCAGCGTCCAGAGTAGCAGATGTGACAATCAATCTTAATTCAGGTCTACGCTTCACTAGCTGCTTCAGCAGTCCAAAAAGAACATCAGTATGTATAGTTCTTTCATGGGCTTCATCAAGCATTATAACAGAGTACTGTGACAGATTCTCATCAACCAATATTTCCCTAAGAAGCATACCATCCGTCATGTACTTGATAACGGTATCTGGTCCAGTGCAATCCTCAAACCGAATGGCATAACCAACTTCCTCTCCCAATCGACAACCAAACTCTTCTGCAACTCTCTTTGCAACTGACATTGCAGCCACCCTACGGGGTTGAGTACATCCAATTTTGCCTCTTGTGGTGTAACCCGCTTCAGCAAGATACTGTGTGACTTGAGTAGTCTTACCTGAACCAGTTTCTCCAATAACCACCAAGACCTGATTATCATGCACAGCCTGAATCAATTCCTTTTTTAACTTGTAAATTGGCAAACTCTGCCTCTGCTCCTGAATAGAAAGCTTTGACCTTTGCCCAAAGGTAATGGTTTTCCCATAGGCATCCTTCTTCCATTCCGGCATATCATAGGCTGATAAGCCAACACCCCTAAGCTCCTGGGCAAGATGCCTTTCACCTGACTCCGGCATAGGGTCTTCCCAAGGCCGATTGAGATCCTTTGGAATTGAATCAAGCATTGTGCGTTGTTGTTGTTCTCGCACTTCCCTACGTTCCTTTATAAGTGCAGACTGGAGTGCAGCAGCTCGACCCAGCGAACCTTCTGGATTCTTAAAAATCTTAACAGGAGACATATCCATTGAGTATCTGCTCTGCCCTTGCAAGAATGCAGGTTCATCCTCATTCAACTCAATCTCAAGCTCCTCCTCTGCACCTTCCTCTTGGTACAGCAATCCATCCCCCTCATCATCATAAGTTGGATACTCTGAAACACTCAAGACACCCGAAGCAATCAACTGTTTCGCTTCCCATCTCTCTGGAGAGCTCATTCTTTTCAGAGGTCTCCGTGAAGAACCAGCATCATCTTCTTCCACAATCCTGATACCTGAAAGCCCCGTCCTGGCAGCAGGCCCACCTTTTGAATCCTGCGGATTCATCCTCATTGCATCATCCTCGGAGCTCTTCTTCAACGGAAGGAGATCCTTACCAGTATGTTGATCAACGTCTCTCATGGAAAGAGACAACTTCTGACCTGAAACTGAGATCACTTTTACATACACTTCTTGATCACGCTTGACAACATCTTTGGCATTGGTAATCCTCCGGGTGGCCATCTGCGAGACATGGACCAACCCCTCCTTCCCTCTGAAGTCATCCAACTGGACAAAGCACCCAGTCTCCATTACTCTGGAGATTCTCCCTTTATAAACTGCATATAATTCAAGTTCACCAGAACCATGCCGTGAACCCTTCCTATTACCATCTTCATCTCCATTCTCCCTTCCATGCCCATCCTCTTGGTGCTCATCTCTCCTGTGCCTCTCATATCTATCTCGATCTCTGTCTCTGTCCCTATCATGTTTATCTCTTCCCCTTCGGCCGTGATCCCTTCTATCATCTTCATCATCTCTATCTCTTCCTCTTCTGCCATAATCCCTTCTATCATCTTCATCATCTCTATCTCTGCCTCTTCTGCTATAATCCCTCCTAACATCTTCTTCATCTCTGTTTCTTCCATACCTATCTCTGCGCCTATCTCTTCTATCTCTGTACCCATCATCTTCCTCAATTTCTGGCTTTTGCTTTTCTCTGGCCTCGGATTCTAACTCCTTCTGAAGCTCCTTGGCGCGGTCCCTGTTGTCCGCGATAGCCAGAGCCTTGAACTTGGTGGTCTTGCCACTGACACTGTCTTTCTCCTTCTTCGAATCCTTCGACTTGGGAGGGAGAATGGCGTGGATAATGGTGAGGAGCGTTCGGACAAAGTAATCCGGCATCTCCGCGCCATTCTCCTTCAATTTCGCGTCGAATTCCTCAACATTTTCCGATGATCGACCCAACTCAGTGATGAACTCGGCAAGAACCTTGTCGCCGGTGCCGGTGTGGGACTCCAACTCGGTGCACACCTTCGACACCAGCGACAAGTATTCCAGCTTCTTTAATCCATCCTCGGGATTATCTACCGCCATCTATCAAAACCCTAATGAGAAGAAGAAGAAAAACTATTGAGTTCAAAACAAGCACTGAAACAAAAGAACGTAGGGTTGAGGAGCATGTGACAGACAATGTACCTTGTGAATAGAAAAACGGGGAGGGGTGTAATGGTTCCGCGATTCGATTCAACAAATAGGTTACTTTACGTTGTATCTCCTCACATTCAAAGCACGAAATAGTAATAGTACCTTGGTTCCTTGTCGATTGCTGCAACTCACAGGACGGATTCGAGGTAGAAAACGGGGAACAATAACCTAGTCGTAAAATTGGACCTGAATTTAGTTTTTATAATAATTTTGCTTTTGTTATGTTAATATTTAAGGGGTTTATGAATTATTGTTTTTTTCTCAACTTTTCAGTTATAGAAATGTTAATGTCTAACTTTTCATTTTTAAAGTTTTTTAATATCACTTTTTGCTTATTATATTTTTATATTTATTTTGTTTTGATATTCTGATTTTTTTATGTTTTCTAAATTTTTCATTTTAAAATAATTAAGTTAACATGGTGATAAATAAAAATCACCACTACTTTTTATTTTAAAAATTACTAAATAAATAAAGAAAAGATAGATATAGAATCATGAATAATAACTTTTACTCTCATATTATTATTATCATCATTTTCATTCAATCTAATCATTTAGTAATGATAATAATTTCACCCACTAATTATTTTCAATCATAATGGGTAAGGATCTCTTCTATATCAAAAAGTATCATTATCTCATTCCTCTGATTTGTTTCCGTCACAACCTCCCAATGCAACTAGAATTCTCGCCTTGTATAACTACAACAATTGTCTCACTGTCACCATAGAAAATATGCGTTGACAAAGGTGAAGAAGAAGACCGACAACGCCGGGTTGTGGATAAGGTTTGAGCGATCAGGTCAATCAAAATCATCTTCAATGAGACACATCATTTGACCCATCTTTGCATCTTTGTGTTACTCGTCTTCACCTGACCAGATAGATTGTAGATGTTAGATGAAAAATCTTCTACTTGTCCGGCCTAACCGCATACGACAATGAAGGTCTTGCTTGAAGACCTCTAAGAATCACATTATGACTTCCTCATTCAAATCTGGGTTAATTAGCGAATTAAGATCATGTTTTTGTCTTTCGTCAAAGAAAACTCTTGCTTCGATCTCTCTTGTTTTTGTTTTGAATAACATGGTTATAAGAAAGGTTTTGGTTTTTCGATGAAGAGTAAGAATTTTCTATATGGTTTTAAGGTCATGAAATTGTGCTAAGGAACAAGTGGAAGGAGATTGCACGGATCAATATACAAGGCTATATGACTATGCTGCTGAATTGCAGAAAACAAATGATGGCTCAACTGTTCTACTGAAGGTGGATGCTGGTCAAATTCAAGAGTCTTAACAACTACAACCAATTAGTGATTTGCTTCCTAAATTTCAGAGGATTTATGTTTGTCTAAAAGGTTCCAAAGAAAGTTTTTAAAAGTGTAGACCAGTAATTGGGTTGGATGGATATTTCTTGAAAGGTTACTTTGGTGGATAGATTCTAACAATAATTGGCAGAGATCCCAACGATTTGCTACTCATTGCTTATGCAATGGTTGAAAGAGAGAACACAAACTCTTGGTTATGGTTCGTGTAGTTGCTAAACAAAAGGTATTGTTGCATAAATTGTGTTTTTATGGTTATAATTTTGGAGTGATTAACTTTTTTATGTTTTGTGTCCAAGGGATTGTTGCAAGCCATAGAAGAGTTGTTGTCAGGTGTAGATCAAAGATTTTGTGTTAGACATATGTATAACAACTTAAGGAAAAAAATTCATGGAAAGTCAATGCGGATGCCTCCAAATATCTGATGAATATTGCACCGCCTAGGCATTGGAGTAAGTCAAGATTCTCAATGAATCCTAAATGTGACACACTTGTTAACAACATGACGGAAGCATTCAGTAGTGTGATATTGGAGTATAGGGGAAACCCAATTTATATCATGTTGGAAGATATTAGGTTATATTTGATGAACAAGTGGACTACAAATAGAGAGAAAGCTGCCACTATTGAAGGAAGCACACTGTCAAAGATAAACAAGAAACTACAAAAGGAAGCAGAATTAAGTAAATATTGGCTTGTTAGGTAAATTTGGTTTTGTTTTACCTTAGATCAATTTATTGTTATGCTTCACAATACTGACTAATGACTTATGATTTAAATAGTTGGCCTGGAGAGCATTTATTTGAGGTCAAACATATTAATATGATAGGAGAAAAGTTCACCATCAGTCTAAGGTCCCAGGAGTGCAATTGCAGTAAATGGATGTTGACGCAAGGGATTATAACCCCATATAATCCTCCATCCATGTGCAAGTTGAGTCAAAATTTGACCCTGGATTTGGATGTAAAATCAAATGTGCATTTAAATATGAACTTGAGTCTCCTATTTATTCAAAATATCTTAATTATCATGCATTATGTGATAAAATATTTATCAATCTTATCTATGATTGTATTACCCGTTATGCCTTAATCAAGTCCATTAACATCAATGTTGATATTTATTCTCGTGCAACATTGATCCATTTCCATGGTTTTATAATTATTTTTTATAATGGAATTAATCATGTTTTTACATATATTTTTTATAATGACTTTATTTGTCAGATGCTCATAGTCATGCAACCTATGGTGAATTATTGCTTGCAAAATTGTCACAACAATTAACAATATGTTACATGAATGTTGAAGAAAAAAGCTGTTAGGTAAAATAATGTGCATGAATATTTGATAAATGTAATAAATATATCTCAGTAAATAAGAGTAACATCTATTATTTTATTTTTTTTCAAAAAAAAATCCAATTATTTCATTTCATTTTTTTTATGTTCTTTGCATATTATCACAATCGAGATAACTAAGGAACGACTAAATTTTTTTTTTAAAAAAGTCACCATCAAAATTTATCAAGGAAAAACATTAGAAAATCTTATAATATTCAAAGCTTACATTTTTTTCATTGCAGGCAAAAGTGTCTCAAATATAAGAATCATGTTCAACAACACATTTAAGTTAGCTTTTAATTTTTTATATTAATTTAAAAACTTATTTAACTGTTCGGTAAATAATTTTTTTAATAGTTTTTAACATTTTTTTGAAATACTACTTAAAATAATATTTTTTTAAATTTTAGTTTCTAGCTTTTAATTTTTTTATATTTTATTTCATTTTTATCCTTAATATATTATTTATCTATTTTTTATTATCCTTTTTAAATAAATCAAGATTTTTTTTTGTCATTATCCACTTTTCATTTTTTCATAAAAACTAATTTTCATTTAACTTAATATGAAAGTAACTTTTCAACTAATTTTATTAAACATAATAAAAAATAAATGATTTCATAAAATAATAAACTTTAAAATGACCCGAGAAGGCAATAGAAAAAGTGAAATATTACAAAAAAGAATAAAAGAAAACAAAAAATTTAAAAAATTAAAAGAAATAAAATAGACACAATGTTTACCATTTTCAATCAATGTGAAGAAAACATGTCCTAGAGACACTGAAGAAAGAATTTCATAAATAAGATAAAATAATAAAAACATCAATTTATAATGTGAACACCCTTTTCACTGTCACGGTATAAAAATAAAAAAATTGGAGATGAAGATAGATTTTTTATTTTGATTTTTTGGTATATAAATAGAGAAAACTCTCATGAAATAAAAACAGAAAGAACCATCAATACATTATTCGTTATTATCTTTATTATTTAAAATTCAAATTAAAACATAAATTGATTGTAATTACTTTAATTATATTATAATAATTATATACTTTTAGAATTAAAAAATAAGAAAAATACCACTATTATTCGTTATTATCATAATTATCATGATAATACATAAATGCCATAAATTATTATAAAAATAATCAATCGTAATAAATATAAAAACATACAGTAATTATAATTCTATTAGTATCATAGATACTAGATAAAAGTTGTTATTATTAGTTGATAATACAACTGTTATGTCATGATTCGACAACAGTAAGAACAGTATATATGATACCGATCAAAAAAAGATCGGACACAAATAAGTTCTATCTTAAAGTTAACGTTGAATTTCGAATACTATTTATTTAACAGAAATAATTATCTGTTTGATTTTATTTAATTTTGATCAAATTTCAAATTAATCAGATCTCTTTAATCTAACAAAGAATCAAGAAAAGCAAGAAAAAAAGTATACATGATACCGTTTCTAAGTTTTGTCCTTTAACTTTAACCTTCAGATATAACAGCAGACACTACCTGCGGAAGACGATCCGGAGCCGCCACCTATTCTTTTGTTCATCACATATTCAATGGCTTCCTCTCTTCTCTCTCCATCATTTACATCCTTCCTCCGCACCAAGGTAGCCCCTTTCATCAATCTCATTCTTCAAAAAGCTTTATTTTTTCTGCACCCCTTTTGCCCAAAGGTGTTAACTTTGCTCCCAACTCACCCCTTTCTCTCTCTCTCTGAAGGATCTCTCTCTCTCTGCTTTCACTTCTCAGCGATGCTTCAAAGCGGTGCCAAGGAAAATAATCCGTTGTGCTATTGCGGCGCCTCAGCGCCAACCTTCCACCACTGGATCAGTTCAGTTTTCTTTTTCTTCAGAGGGGTGCCATTTTGGATTCTTGGATTCTTGGATTTTTGTGTTTTGTTTATGATTGTGGCTTGTTTTGATGTGTTTCAGGTGAGGACTGCAATGACCATGACTGAGAAGATATTGGCCAGAGCTTCTGAGAAGGCACAGCTGACCCCTGGGGATAATGTTTGGGTCAATGTTGATATTTTGATGACACATGATGTGTGTGGCCCTGGTTCTATTGGGATTTTCAAGAGGGAGTTTGGCGAGGATGCCAAGGTAAGTTTGCTAATTGGCTGGTGTTACTTTAGAGTCTCTTTTTTGGGGTGTTTTGATATTTTTCTGATGCTTTGTGGTTGGATTGGATGGCCATTGGAATTATGAGGGTCGTTGAAGAATGTCAAGTAGTGAAATTTATTTTAGGAACAATCTGAGTGATAGTTTCCGTTTATCGAATGAAGTTATGTCATATGTGCTTTTTGCTTGGGAGTTTTTTCAATTTTAAAGTCATGTGAGTGGTGCTACTACTAGCATTGTAAGTACTGAAAAAAGGATATAAAATGATGATGATTTTTGCAAGCATGGACTTTAAAATACATTTGCTGGTTTAATTGTGCATTTGTTTATGTCCTTTATATGGTTGATTCTTATACCTTGAAAGTTACCTGTGCAGAAAAATTATCTTGGGCTTTGGGGATAGAAATATGTGGCTCTTAGAATGATTGTAATTTTTCTTGGATTGCTTTGGCAGTCAATCTCGTTACATGCTGAGACCTAAGTTCTGTGATTTCCTGATTGTGTTGTTCTTTTGAAGGTTTGGGACCGTGAAAAGCTTGTAATAATACCTGACCACTATATTTTCACAAGTGATGAACGTGCCAATCGCAATGTAGACATATTAAGAGATTTCTGCCATGAGCAGAATATCAAGTACTTTTATGATATTAAGGATCTTAGTAATTTTAAGGTATGCATTCTTTTGATTTTTTTCAATCTTGATTTGTTCGTTTCAACTCTTAAAGAGCATTGTAATGCACAATGTCCAAGAACATTGACTGTGAGATTATAAAATACAGGTAAATCCAGACTATAAGGGTGTTTGCCATGTTGCTCTTGCTCAGGAAGGTCATTGTAGGCCAGGAGAGGTTTGCTTAGTTTAACAAGTTTTTTTTTATTATAGTGAAGCATTGTTCATTTGTTTGACAGAAGTTTGGTTCCTCCTTTGCTAATTTCTCTGTTACCTGCAGGTTCTCTTAGGTACTGATTCTCACACTTGTACTGCTGGAGCATTTGGTCAATTTGCTACAGGGATTGGTAATACTGATGCCGGCTTTGTGCTGGGAACTGGGAAACTTCTGCTCAAGGTAGTTTCTGCTCAAGATCCATTCTAACTTGATACCCTCAGAAGATAGGGAGAGAAGGAGAGAGACCTCTCTTTAATTGTTGGGGTCGCTGATCTTACTGATTAGTCTCTGTATCTATATATTATGCATAGACAAGGGTTTCAACTTACAAGAGCATTAGGCCCCTACTCGTCCCCAACACTTGTATCATTAACACACATTGTCTTGACACAATTGTACTATTAATTGCTCCTGTGTCAGGAGGTGGAGGGGAGGGAAGGGATGGGTTAACAATGGCAAGGCTCACACCTCTTAGATTTTAATAGAAAATATGCTTTATGATCATTATATTTCTTACCTTAATCATCAACTCCACCCTAAGGTTTATTATGCAATATTTTTTGCTTTTCACATCATTTTACCCTTATCTGCTTGGCAGACGAAATTTGCTGCCAAGTTTGTTGTATTTCTTTTAACAGTCTATAATATTCAAATACTTGAAAGAACATATTATAGCTTTTCTTGTTAGCCATTTTCCATTGGCTGCTCAATGTATTTCCAAGAGTTATCTGCTTATTTTGAGCCAAAAAGAATTGGAGATACTATGAGAGCAAAACAGGAAAAACAGAAATTAATAAAGATTTTTGTAAATATTTTAGGGCAAGAACAAAGATGGAAAAGTACTTTTTTGTTTGATTTATTACTAGTAGAGATATAATTTTTTTTCGTAATATATCTTATTCAAATGCAGGTGCCCCCAACTTTGAGATTTGTAATGGATGGAGAAATGCCCGATTATTTGCTTTCTAAGGATTTGATTCTGCAAGTAAGTTCCTTGATTCTGAACTTTTGTTTCTGTTGGACATATCATAGGCATTAGGTGACCGTGATTGCTTGCTCATTTTCATGCAGCAAATATAAAAATTACATCCTTACATGAATGAATGGTTTACCTTACAGATTATTGGTGAAATAACTGTGGCTGGGGCAACATATAAATCGATGGAGTTTGTTGGTACAACCGTTGAAAGTTTAACTGTAAGTATGCACAGCAATATTTTATATTATGATGTAACTCCAAGTGCCCGTATTTTCTTTTCCTGTTTTCACTTTTTAATTACAAAATTGCCATCTTGTTTTCAATTTGTTTCCTGTTTTTAAAGATTTGTACAGGAAACAGATAAAACAAAAACAAAAAAAAGGGTTTTTTTCAGTGTTTCCTGTACAAATCTTTGAAAACAAGGAAGAAGTTGAAAACAAAGTGGTAGTTTTGTAATTAAAAAGTGAAAACACAAGTAAACGGGCCCTAAATTTTTCTTCAATCTCGGAACTCTTTCTTTTGATTATAAATAAAATTGTTTTGGTAATTTGTTCCTCTTGGATAGATGGAAGAACGGATGACATTGTGCAACATGGTTGTTGAAGCTGGTGGAAAGAATGGTGTTGTTCCTGCTGACAGCACTACATTTAAATATCTTGAGGTTTGTGCAACTGAGTAGATGCACTGAAATTGATATTTTGCCTCTAAAGTTATATGTTGTCATTGGTAAAGATTTCATAATATCTTGATTGTATCCTAGAATAATTTTAGATGATCACTTAGCAGTGGTTTCTATATTTCATTATATTTCCTGTTTCGTTTCGTTATTTGATTAGGATTAGGAGTTTATTATAATAATATGTACAAGTTTAAATAGTGGTTGGTGCTGTGTATTGCTTCATCATACACCATATCAGTTTAATGTCCTATTATGTTGACTCTCCATTCTCTTTTTTCTTCCTTCTCTATCTAAAACTGTTATTTTAAACATGACATCATCCTCTTTAACCTGTCTTGTTAGTATTCCACTATCTAGTTTTTCAAAATTTGGAATTTTGTTTGTCAAATAAAATAGATAATTTTTTATAAAGTTAAGATCCAATTGCTAGGTATAGGACATGAGATTGGAAGTATGGGATTCTAATGTGGGGTTTATAAAACCTTGGGCTCTTCAACTACAACAGTTAACCTTTGTGGTGTAGTTTTCCCGAAGGTTCTCATCAAAGAATAACTAATCAAATAATTTAATCATATTCTCTTTGTCTTTCCATTGGATGTGACAAATTCTGGCCACCAAAATCCAGGACCAATATCATTTTCCCCCTCTTCTGCAACTGCAAATGTCAGATTTGCCTTGCCGATACAGCTTTTCATGTAACTGTTTTTGCCATCAATTCTAGTATGTCCAGTTGCCCTCCTTCGTCACTATTTGTCCTACCACACCATCTCTAGTCAGGCCAAGCCCCATCACCCTTGTTTGCCACCTTGATGTGGCTGTCTGCCTCCCTTGGGCTGTGTTCTGCTTCTGCATTGTTTGATGTGATGTGGTATGTTCTTTGTAGTACCATCATGAGATTTGAGTTATTTTCAGTTGGCTTGGGCTGTTTTTTTTTTAGATTTCTGCTGTGGTTATCTCTGGTTTTTTGTGCATTGGGCTTTGTTTGGTCTTCCAGTTGCGATTATGGTGTGTTAGTCATCTTTCCCATTCCCACTGATGAATCATACTAGCATGCAGTGACTACTCTTCCCATTAATGATGAAGTTTCCTTTTAAGCTATGATTTATGGGAACCACTTCATATTTATGTTATTTTCGTTTTTGTAGAATATTTTTTTGTAGTAAGGTAAAAGCTTAGTAAGCTTTTGCTTGGGGGGCATGTTAGAAGATCTGGTAAATATTTCATAATATCATGATGTATCTCAGAATCATTTTGAGTATCTTAGATGTTCTTGACACTAAGATTCAAAATTTGTAATTATTTGGCTGCTATCTTAAGAGGAATGTGAAGTATTTTGTCTGTCGTGGATAATCTTGATTGGTATTTGGTATTGACAGAACTATGTTTTTCTTTTTTATTGGGTTGGGTACCTTCTGAATTAAATCTCATTCAGTTTTGATGTATTAGCATAGTGGGTGGCTATGTGTGGTTCATGGTCAATCATAATTTCCCTTTGCATATTATGCCCATGTCTTTTCCAGCATTGGTTTTAGTATTGTTTCCATTTCTTTTGCAGGGCAAGACATCTCTGCCATATGAACCTGTTTATAGTGACGATCAAGCAAGGTAGTTATAGTTTTCTAATTTCTTATTGTTTTCGCTCATTATATTCAGTGTTTAGGAAAACCCAATGCTGAATGTATCACCTTGTATTCAATAAATTACAATGTCTGTTGAAAGTTTTGATGAACAAGTGGTACTTTATAAAATCCATGGTTAGTATAAATAGACACGAAAAATATTTATCATGGTAGGAAAAATCCTATGGTGTTGCTTGTACTTATCAACTTTTCAATGTCTGTATAGTATAATTGCAGATTTTGCTACTCCTATTCTATCATTAAGAAAAGAAAAGCTCCAAAAGGAGTATGAAGAAAGGAATCTAAATTCACTGGCCATTTGTGGGAAGAACAGCTTGGGATTGCATGTTGACTTTGAGGATTTTACAAAGAAAATGTTTCATTTTGTGAGGATGATATGGTACATATGGAGAAAGTATAACATAGACTATTTACTGATCCTTCCATTTTGGTGTGTTGTGGTTATGATATGCTTCATGGTGATGTTATATTGCAATTGGCTTGCTTTATAGATCGAGTTACAATCACCTCCTTGGATTTTATCAATTTGATACATGAACATATTAGTATCCATTGGTAATCCATTTTAATTATTACTAATTACTAACACCCTTTTTTGTTGCCATCTAGATTTCTCGCAGAGTATAGATTTGATGTCTCAAAATTGGAGCCAGTGGTGGCCAAGGTTAGTCTATTGATTGCATTTCCAGTGAGGTTTTGTTCTGTGTTTATTTTCCATGCAGCTGTGTTGTTATTATCTGATGCTGCCACCAGGTTCCTCAGCTAATATAATGCTTATAAATGTTGCAGCCTCATTCTCCGGATAATCGTGCTTTGGCAAGAGAGTGCAAGGATGTGAAAATTGACAGAGTATACATAGGATCTTGTACAGGTGGCAAAACAGAGGATTTCATGGCTGCAGCAAAAGTTTTTCTGGCATCAGTAAGCATCATATTTTCCCATCATATTTAACTTAAGTTTTCACAAGATATTATTAACAACTTTTCTAGCTGAGTCCTAGACTTCTTTACTATATTTATGTACTTTTCACTTGTTAGTACTTAGTATGGTATAATTAATATGTATCCTAAAATGGGTAAAGACTGATCTGCATGTTTTCTTGTATGGTGTTTTTTTTTAATCTTGTATTGCAGTTAGAATTTTCTAGCTTTTTGTGTCATTTGTGCCAATGTCTCTCCTATGAATTTTTGAATTTAGGGAGGGAAAGAAAGAGATAGGACAGAAGAATATTTTAGGAAGAATATAGAGAATGAAATTACGGGAATGATTTTTTATTCAGTAGAATCAAGAATGTAATACATGGGTTATGGAAGATAACCTATATATAAAGGTTCTGAAAATAGACTTACTGGAGACTGTTTCCTAGGCTACTATTAATTGAATGCAACTTCGTAGACACTAATACCCATGAGTACTAAATGCATTTTTATCAATTTGATACTTGAACATATTATTTCCTAAGTGCATTAACTTTTATTGTTTCCAACATGAATTCCTGCAACTATTTCCCCTAATGTAAAACATGATGTTTGCATCTGCAGGGTAAACAGGTCAAAGTTCCTACATTTCTTGTGCCTGCAACACAAAAGGTCTGAAAATTGTCATATTTATATATCTTCATATCAGTTGATTTACAGTTATTAAGAAAATTCTCTTGGGAACTCATGGTGGATGATTATTTTCCAACTTATCTCTATTAATGAAATTTCAGGTTTGGATGGACTTGTACTCCCTCCCTGTCCCTGGATCTGGTGGTAAGACATGCTCACAGATATTTGAAGAAGTTGGGTGTGACACACCAGCTAGTCCTAGTTGTGGTGCTTGTTTGGGTGGCCCAAAAGATACTTACGCACGCATGAATGAACCTAAGGCAAGTTCCTTGCTTCTGCCCCAACATCTTGTAATATACTAGTGTAGTTCAAATTCTACTTGTTACTTTTATCCTTATTATATTGAAGGAATTGCAAATATGGGCATTGGCCTGTCTTGGGCTAAATATAATTTTTTTATGTAAGGAAATTAGTAACTGTTCATTCCTATACTATTTTATGACATGAAGTGAGGTAGTTTATATTTAAAGAACATTGATTGAACCTTTCAGTGATGAAAATCATCAGCACGTGAAAACAACTTTTTCTTTGTAATTAACAAGAGTTGTGGTGCTCTTCTTAATGCTTCTCTTGCCCAGCTGATAATGGTATGCTGAATGGGATAATGATAAGCTTATCCAATCAAAACCGATTTCTATATTTTGCTTTTTAGTCATTAAAAAGGGTACTTTTGTTTTTAGATTCAATATATCAATAGATCCCTGAACTATTTCGGTATTTTTAATTAGGTCCTTAAACTAAAAAAATGTAATTAGGTCCTTGTTCTTCTACAATTTTTGTAATTAGATCCCTCTGAAATTAGTAAAATCAACACACATTGTTGTTTTTCTGGTGGTTTCAAGCTGCTGTAAACTAATCCCAAGAACTCATTTACAAAAATTAAAGATCAAGGACCCAATTACAAAGTTTTAGTTTAGGGACTTAATTAAAAATTCCCTCAAAATTCAAAGACTTCCTGATGTATAAACATCGAAACCTTATTTTTAAAATCTTTCTTAGAATTGTATTTGACACAGCAATAAAGAAGCCTAAAAAAGTTATAGAGTTAAACATTATTTTAATTTTCTTGGTGATTATTTAATAAAATAGAAGGTCATGAGAAGTGTGCTCTTTATATAATAGTATTACATGCAATCTTTATATCTTGTAGTTCTATAGATCTTTGTAGATTATAAAGATGTGTGCTTCTGAATGTTCAAGTAAGCAGCACTGTTATATTTTTATTATGTGATGAATGGTTGTTCATCTGCCATATGGTTGCTTTTATATGCTTTCTACATAAATGATGAGATTGAGAGTCTGAGTAATTTACTCCATTGCCTACGTGCTGGTTGTGCAGGTTTGTGTTTCAACTACGAACAGGAACTTCCCGGGCCGAATGGGACACAAGGAAGGTCAAATCTATTTGGCTTCCCCTTATACAGCTGCTGCATCTGCATTGACCGGTTATGTTACTGATCCTAGAGAGTTCTTGTAGTAGAATGTTGTTACAATCATCTCATTGTGTTGTACTCGTTGTTGGTTATTTGTGTATTCTCTACTCTCTACTAGTCATAAGTTAAAACTGACAACTATTTAAGCTTAACCAATCTTTTAGTATTTCTAAGTTGATCTTTAGAATCATTCATATATGTGGGTTAGGTCAATTCAGATCAACATGAAGTTCAATTTCAAATTTAGTAGTGTTTGGTCTTTATATATATATATATATAGCTTCTCTTGGTCTTAAAAGAAGAAGCTCCTTTTTAAAAGTTTTATTTTTTGGGTTTTGTTCATTTGAAAAAAAGATACTTTTACTTTTAAAAGCATTTTTAACTGTGTTTAGTCTGACTTTTTCTTTTAAGAATTAACAGAAAAATTGAGCCAAATTACCTTTGCAAGTCTTTTACCCCTATTTTGAGGCTAGGTATTAGAGTAAGTTTAACCGTGAACCTTTGTTCTTTCACCAATTTTCTCTATGAAAAGTAGACTTGGTAGGAAAAAGATATTTAGACACCTAGTGAGAGATAAAAAAGAGATTATATATATATATATGTGTGTGTGTGTGTGTTTGTGTTAGTGGATAAACCTGCAAATTGTCAAGAAGCCAACTACAAGAGAACATGTGTAGCAAAGCAATTCACTATGAGATGGAAGAACAAGATCAAGCCTTGTAAAATAGGATCTCATTGGTCCTTCTGTCACCCATGTTGAGAAATAGAAAACAAGAAATCCTATTTTCACACATACCTTGATCTCTCTTTTCTTTCTCAGATTTTTTCCCTCTCAATCTCATAATTACATTAAGTGAAACCCCTCACCTCTACACATCACCCAATATTAACTATGCTAATATATAGATATCAGATATAGGCCCACAACAGATAACTCCCAAACAACACCTCTATCATAAGTTGTTATGGCTAGTAACTGATTTGTAACAACTTTAATATGATTTTGAGACACTTCTTCAATCTACAACTCTCCACCTTGTCTCTAAATCAGAGAACTCCCTTCACAACTTTGTACCGTATTTATTTCATTAATTAGTTAAAATCTAAATAATCCATAAATCAACTCATCACAACTGAGTTCTATTGGGTTTGGATACAGTTGCCTATCTAAAGTCTCACTGTTCTTTTTCTCATTAGATTTGAGAAAAACATAGAAGCTATTCTTAGTAAAAATAAATAAATGTTGTAAATAAATAAAATATAGAAATTGTTCTTTGTAGCTTTTGCTTGACGTGAATCTATTGGGTTTTTTTTTTCTTCTTACAAACGGATTATCAGACACGCATTTCTTGTTTTACATATTCAAAGAAAACTTCTTCCTCTGTTGCAATAGGTTAGATCGAATATGAAAGCGGTTATATTTTAACAAAACGAATGAATCCAAGAGTGAATCTAGGGTGGATTCTAAGGTGAAGTAGTAATTTTTTTCCCTCACTGGTGAGACACCAAAATTCACCGTAGGATATATTCATAAAACATTTGTGGCTGTGATTCAAGAGACGAAACCGGATAAACTGGTATTTTTAAAATACATTTTTATTTTTATTTTTTCCTGATAAAATAATTTTTTTCTTTTCTTTTTTCTTTCATTTTCAACTTCTCTTCTGCTGTAGAATCTCACAAGACTAATGAAATTTCATCCCAAAAATTACCATTTTTTGCTACTGATTTCTTCAATTTTCATATAAAAAATTGGAAGAAAGCTTTCTGTTGCTTCTCATTCCAAATATCAAATTTAAATCCATTCGTTCAAACATTTTAACCCATTATATCATCCGAACAAAAAGAAAATACCAAGAAATTCAAACTGCAAAAATCCAAAATTTAAGAATTAAGATGATTAACTTCCAACAAATCTCTCACAAAAAAAGTAACAAATTTTGGGAGGGAGAGTCGCACGGCGTCGCCGTTTTATGGATTTTTGGGGAGCTGTTGTCAAAGGGCGAGGGTCGTGGTTAGGGCGGCGGTGATGGTGGTCTTGTCACGGTCCACATTGGTGCAGACGGTGAAGGATCGACTCACACACCACCGTCAAACTCGAACCAGCAGCCACCCACCACCGTCAAAACCCTAGCAGAGCAAAATTGGGGTTTTCTAGTTTCAGAGACAATAATACTGTTTTTGGGTTAAGTATGAAGGGCTATTTGGACCTTTCACTTCAACATAAACGACGTTAGTTAATAGAGACGGTAAGTGATGCAAAAGAAATGTATTTTATAACAAGTAATGTCTTCTTCAAAGAAAAAAAAAGCAATGTCTTCAATCTTTTTTTATACTCGTTTCAATTTAAAATAATTAAAGGTTTAGAAGAGTAGTGTCTGTTTAAACTCTTTCCTTTTAAAAAAATTTAAGAATGTATAAAAAAAAGAGGGTTTTACGTAAAATAAAAGTTAAATTTTGTTAAGTTGTATTTCTTTTTTATTTTGAAACAGTTAAGTTGTGATTATAAAAGTTCCTTTTATTCTAAAAGATAATTGGGATTATAATTTTTAGATATTACTTAAGGTAAATTTTCAAAATAATTAAAATTTTAACTTTTTCAGATTATTTTTCAATGTTTAAATAAACATGTTAAACAAATAAAAGTTGATCTTTTGTAAAATGGAGCGGAAATAAACATACGCGAAGAAGTAATTAATTCTTTTCTAGCTTTATATTTGTTTTTGAATATTTTTATTACGCGAAATAAGATAGCGTTGATAGATTAAAAGGACCTTTAAATAAAATTTTATTTATTTAAAATTGAAATTATTTAATAAGTCTTATTCTTTGTGTAAATAGACGTGTCCTTAAGTATCAAAAAGAAAAATATTCTTTAGTACAATGAAATCTTAGCTGACTTTATTGAAAAGTATAATACTATTTTTTGCTCTTATCAAGTGTCAATTTTTTTAAAAGACGATGTTAACTATTATTTCATCAATTATACCATTGATTTCACTGAATTTTTTATTATTTTACAAATTTATTGTAAAACTAAAAAGAGAATAAAAAAATAATACATGACAAAAAAATAACAATGAGATAAAAAAGGTAAAAAGATAGAAATATGTTAATAAAATTGAAAATATTAATTATATTTGTATTTTTGTACCACTATTAAAAAAACACTTTAAACGTATGATCGTCTAGCTTTATGATTAACTTTATCTTACAAGTGATTAATAATGTCATAAGATTATTGAAATGTCTAATTATGATTAACTATTTATAAACCAAAATTGACCATAACACAATAATCATATCGGTTGGATAGACACGAGGGAGACAATTTTCAGATAATAATCACATCGTATATGCTAAATTATTGTTCATTCATGCATAAAAAAATTATTGCTCATTCAAGATGGTAAGGGTGACAAGAATGACTAGGATGGAAACTCATTCCAAATATAGATGGGTGAAACATTGAAGAAAAAAAAATGAAAAAACTTAGGGCGAGTTGATACAAATACGAAAACAAACAAGAACCAAATTGAAAAATTCAAGTTTAGAAAATAGGTTTCATTTTTTAAAAAATAAATATTGACATCATACTTAAAATATAAATAAGTGAATAATAATTCTTAAGATTTTGATACTCACAAATTGCCTTATAAAATCATAAATAGAGAAACTCATTTTATTCAAATTCAACTTAAATTACATAAGCAAGATGAAAGCTCATATTTCATTTAAACTCAAACTCATATCACTTTCATTTAAATTCAAACACAAACTCCTGTATATGGGAAACAGAAAAAATAGAAAATAAATCCTAATAACAAGAAACAAATCCTAATAAGTAATAATAGTAAATCCTAATAAATGATAGAATCCTCATTTTAATAGAAGAAACAAAATTTAAAAAAAATTAAACAAATCTTAATAAAATCAATCATAAATCCTAATGAAATCTATCTCAAATCACCATTAGATTTACAAATAATAACTAAAAAACTTAGGCAATAAAATCAACAATTCTACACTTTATTTTGAGTCTTCATATAATCATATCCTTGGGCTTGCACAAGTCGAACTACAACCTTATTAGATAAGAATTGCCTTCACATGAACTCCTTTTGCCTCTTGTATCTTTTGAACTTTTCTTTTGTTAACAGGTCATCACTTGGAATCGAGTCTTTTTTTTCCTTGAGCTTGGCCATGCAATATCCTATTCTGATTCATATCACAAACATTGAGTATACATGGTAGTAGAATACTTATGTACAATCAATGTAATCAGTAAGCAGTAGCTTTGCCATTGTGGCGCTGAGACTGAGTCTGTGTCTGCTCCTGGGAATGGGTATTGTGCACTTGAACATGTCTAAGCTGGTTAGGGTGCTGCTGTTCCTTTAACTGAAACACTTGTTGGCTAATAGCAAGCTGTTGAGCCATGCGACTTGAGAGAAGAGACTCTCCACCAAGTTCTGCGACCGTGCATCTTAAACGCCGCACTTCAGCATCCAAGGTCTCATTCAGAGCTGCCAAAAATAAGCACACAAATGATTGATTGCACAGCTGAAGTATTCATCTCCAGGCCAAAAACAAGGCAGTACAGTTCATTTTGGAAGGGAGAGGATGATGAAATGGAGATACATATTCTGAGTTACAAGTTCAAGCTGCTAAAAACATATTGCCAATGTCTTGGTCTTGGAGATACAAGTTTACAGTGTATAATTGCACTAACAAAGAAACATCTGGTAAAGAAGTCACAGATGATAAAGGAATTAGGCATGAAAACAACAGAAGTTTTGTGGTCACAATGATGGTCAGTGTAGTTTTTGACTATTTTCCATTAAGTATCAAAACATCAAATATAAAGAGTTCTATTATTTTAGCATATACAAGAAAAAGAACATTTGAACCTTGACTATCAGAGTTCCATTCCCAATCTCAATTTCTCTCCTTTTCTTTCTATTTTGGCAATTAAGAGCATTTAAGTGACACCATCTATGTAGGCAAAATTACACTGACATTTTTTCATATACAGTTTTAAAGAGGCTGTGCAAACGAGAACTTCAGAAAAACATGGTACTAGTGCAAATGTACTTGGGTTCCAAATTTACAAGCATTTGCCAACATGAAATCAAATTCCTAGATCAGACAGGTAGATTTCAGAGGCACAGTTGTGCAGAGATCAAAAAATTGGATAGAAAGTCACTCGAGTTTTAGTTAATTAACATCAGCCATTTAGATTATGAGAGCCAGCACAAGTTTGATTAATTTGCGAATACACATTCAAAAAATGCCATACAGTAAACCTAGTTATCACACAAAATTCATTTACTAAATGAAAATAAGACATCATTGAAGCAGATCATAAATACAAGTTATTTCTGAATAAAATTGACAAAGTTCACACTTTATAGGGTGGAACAAGCTAAAGCAGATTTGAGCTAATACACAAAGTAGATGAAAAATGCATATCCATACCATCTTTCAGTTGGGACTGCTGTTCCAAGGCTTGAATCCTTAATTTGTACTCATTATTCTCACTTTTAAGCTCTGAATTATTCATCTGTAGACAAGCAAAACAAAAGAAAAGAGAGAAAAGAATAAACGAATGCTAGAAGCAAACATTTTTCATCACAATAAAATATAATTGAAAAACTGAAGAAAAAGGAATATTGGCTCAACTCAGAATGTACACACCTGTAATTTGGTAAACTGAGTAGACAATGTGGTTGTCTCAGTCTGAAGTGTTTGAACTTTGAGCTCTAATTCAGAAATGTACCGCATCTTCCTCTCTTTTGAGCGAGCAGCTGATAGACGATTAGCCAAAATCCTAGAAAAATATTTCACAGCCTTAGTTTTTTACCACAAAAAAGAAAGGGACATAAAGACAGTCAAAGAGAAGACTATTATTACCTTTTTGCACGCTTAGGATCAGCCATGGCAATTTCAGCAAGTTTATCGTTCTCCTTTATTTTCTTTAGCTCCTCTGAGCTGAATTCACCATTTCCAAACTCCATGCTTGTTTCAGATGTCTTACCATCTATTGAACTGCTAGGCGAGTGTTGACCAAATCGGTTCTGCGAAGGAGGAAGCTTAGGCAATTCATCTCCAATATGAAAATTTCCTATGGAGCTGTCCAATGAGAAACTTCTCCGGTGTCGGGAACCAGGTGCAACGTCTCCATTAGAACTCCTCTTCACTCCTTCCCTCCTCTCTTCAGAACAGCGTGAAATAGCCCCTTGAGCACCAATCACTTTGCCATATGCATGACTCTCAACTTCATTATCACTGCTCTCAACTGTTTTTGAACCACTAGTTCTGCTATCCAAATCCTTGTCTTCCATACCAGAAAAATTCAGGCCATCAATATTGTCCAAATTCATATATGCACTAAACAAATCATCCAGTGCATCATCCTCTTTCCTCCCAACCATAGGTTCTCCACCAAAGCCATCAACGCAGTCCATATCCTTCATTGGTTCCTTTAACACTAACTGAATCGGCTTCTCAAAACCAGAGTTCCCTCCCCTAGAAGCCAAATTTTCACGGTCGCTCCAAGTCTTAGAGGAAACAGACTGAGGGACAGACTGAATAAAATCAGCAATTCCTAAAGGGGAATCACTGCTAGAGCGCCTATGTCCTTTACGAGGAGGAAGAGAATGGCCAAGCTGAAGAGCGTGGCCACGATTCGGCAAGGGGGCATGAGAGTTAGCCAAGCTTTCCTCAGCAGACACATCAGTCGAAATTGAGTCAGAAAAGGAAGGTTCTTTATAAGGGGAAGGACTCAATGGGGGCAAGGAATCCAGAGAGAAAAAAGAGGGCTGAGACAAAGACCTGGAATGGGACGAAGCAGGACTCAAATTGGGAGAACTCAAACGCTGGGAAACCGAATTGGATTGGGATTGGGAGGCAAAAAACTGAGGATAAGCTGATGAAGGTGAAATATTGGTATTAGGGTGTGAGGGTGGTATACCATAGGGTTTCTGGTTCTCAGTAACACCCATTTGATTAATAAGCATAACATTACTATTCAATCGATTTGGGGGTCTAAGAGCACCCCCTGATGATGAAGATGAAGATGAACCAAATACACAACTATTTCGATTCATATTACTCTGATCAACACCTTCCATTGACTCAATAATAATCACTAACCTTTCTAGTTTCTACACACAACTATTCAATCAATATAAAAGAGAATCAAACTTCAAAATCCTGACACATAGTTCACCTACAAGGCTACACTACCGAATAAAGTTGATAATAATTGATGAAAGTTTTTTTTTTTTTAACTAACACAGTACTTTCTGTACCTGGTCTTGGCTAGTTCTGATTAAAAAGTGCAAACCCTATCTAGAAAAAAACCAGCACAAGGACAAGGACAAGGACAAGCATGAATTATAATAGAAGCAGAGTGTGTGTTTTGTGCAAAAGGAGCAGGAAAATTCCACGGTGGTGCGGAAGAGGTTTCTAGAGGAACAACATGAGAGTTTCAAGTGTCGGAGAGTGATGAAGATGATGACGATGTGTTTGTGTGTGTTTGAAGCTAAAATTGTTCGTTCTTTCTTCTCTCTGCGCGAGTCATCTTCGGTGGGACGCGGATATTGTTTCTTTTTTCCTTTATTTTCGGATTGCGTTTTTATTCTTTTTAATTTATTATTAAAAGCTGATGTTGTTGTATAGTATGGACTATAGACTATTATTTATTATTTATTTGCTGTCTAATTGATTTGAAATCTACACGTATTAGGAAACTCCTCCGTAGTCAACATACTTTTAGCAACTTTACATCTTGATTCGATAGAGACTCAACAAACGCGTTTCCACACGTCACATGAGTCATTTGAGTGAATTTTTATTTAGAATAAATAATTGAATTCATCTTAAAAGTGTGATATATTGATAAATGAATTCTCAAAAATAAAAAATACGAATGTAATTTTTGAACATAAAAAATATAATAAATTAATTTTACACATTATTTTGTCATTCAATTATAATATTTTTAAATATCAATTTGATAATAAATTTTATTTTTTTAAAAAAATTGACATTAAGTTATAAATTTTAGAGATTAATTTGTCATTAATTTATTTGTAGGATTAATCTATCATATTTTTGTATATTTAAGAATTAAATTTAAATTTTTCATCTTTTAAAAATTAATTTATCTAACATTTGACGAATTTGATCATTTGTCTATTTTTTATGAAATTTTGATCTTATGGAATTTATTTAAATTGAAATTGATTTAAAAACAATTGTATTTAATTATTTTTTGTTTCGATAATTTTCAATGTAAATTATTATTTTATTTAACGCAAATTTTGAACTAAATTAATTTTGTGAAAGACACACCACAGATCCGCGGATTGACCCGTTTGACCCACGGGGTCTACGGGATGAGAGTTTATTTGGTCCGCGTAAGAAGCGGGAGAGACTGGTCCAGTCCGCTGTCAATACGGACTTATGCGACTTTTGCGGATGGGCCTTACGTGAGATGGACCAGCCCGCTTATCCACTTTATATGCTTGTGTTGTCGATAGTAAATGGTTAGTTGTAGTAACTAATACTAATGCTTACCAGATTTGTGTGGACAATGCTGTCAAAAGGAAAAGCAGGGTCTAGAAGCTGCTGCCATACTTCTTCTTCAGTCCCTTGAGGTAATTGGGCCTGTTGATGGTTTCTCTTAGACCTGTCGATATTGTTATTAGCTGCTGTGTTGTTACATGCAGAATTACTATCAAATAAATAAGTTTAAAAGAATATGCTTTGTAAACTAACCATTAACTTAAAAGCTCTAGCAGGTTGACTTCATGTGAAATGTGATTTATTATTTGCAAACTCACTTCGGCCAAGACAAATAACAAATATTTCAAAAATAAGCTAATCCAAACGCTCAAGATAAAAGTTTTCAAGCATTAATCACTTCACTTTAAACTAAGTTATGTTTTTTTCCGTAAACACTTTAGAAAAATAGAATAAGAAAAGAAAAATAAAATAAACTTTCCTCTAAGTTAAAATTAGCTAATATATGAACTGAAATCTGCTTTTGAAGAAGCTTCACTCATTTATCTTGTCTAGAAAAACTGATTTTAACTTATGAATAAGGTAATATTGATTTATGAAATTAAGTTTTTTTTTATACTTTTTTATATGTATTTTCGGAAAAGCTTATCCAAACATGGTTTTTAATCAAAATCAATTTTGTAAAAGTCAACTCAATCATTCACACTCTTAGCTAGAACCCACATCCATGCATCAAATCTATATATGTTAAACTCATAGGTTGGGCAAGAAAATTATGGTTGTTATGTTAGCAAAAGTTTCAACAAGTACGTAGAAATATTGTAGGACACACGAGCAGAAGGTTGAACAGCAAGGGAAAAAGGAGATGATTGAGGAGAAGATGAAGCCATGCATGGGTGAGTGGGTGAGAAGACAATGTAGAAGGAGAAGTTTCTCACAAGAGTTTTGTGGTGCTGAGAAACAAGGACAAATGGAATCGAAAGGAGAAAATTGTGAACATGAACTGCATTGTGTGTCTTCATGTTTTTTCTTGCTTCTCTTTTTGGTGCATGAACCCCTATGCGCCTACCATGAGAATAGAAAGATTTAAAAATAAATAAAAATACTACTATTTAAAAAATTGTTTTTTAAAATATTGTTTATCTAGTTTTGTTATAAGAAAATACTACTAATATACTTATTTTACTATCTAATAAGTGTTAATTTAAACCAAATACGCAATATATTAAAATTAAGAGATAAGTCATGCGAAACAAAATTACTAATTGTCAAAAACTTATTTTAATTTCAAGAATTGCATGATAATAACTTCTTTATATTTAATTTAATTTAATAATTTGTCTAATTTTTAGCATTATTATTTTGAATTTAACTATTATACTTTAATTTGTTCTAAATCGACTTATAAACTAGCCTTAAAAAATGGTTCAACAATATAGAAAAACTAGTTTTGCTCTCAAAACAGGTTTAAATTCAGTTCTAAACTAAACTGATTTAAAACCAGTTCATCAAAAACCAAACTCTTTTTCAAATAAATCAAAAACCAAACCATAAAAATTGTTCAATGTGGTCAGGTTTACCAAACAATGCACAACTCTATTTGTTAGTATCATTAGAACCAAAATAATAGACTTAACACATAAAAATTTGATTTAAAAAAAGTTGAACTGGATAAAAGAAACCAGTTTTGTTACATATAAAAAAATGAATTTCAAGCGGGTTCAAAACTAATTTGGCTTTAAAATTCGATTTAAAACTAGCTCAATTTTAAAACCAATTTAAAATTCGTTGAGCTCAAATATCAGACCACAAAATATAGTATTTTTTAAACAGACGTAATCTAATATTATCTATAATTTTTTTTATAACAAATAACATTAATTTATTTTTACACTAGAAATAATTACAAAAATTTGAACACAAATATTTTTTTAACGCACCTACCTAATACGGTCTATAATTTCTTTTATAACAAATAACATTACGAAAATTTAAACACAAATATTTTTTTAACACTAGATATATGTATCCAAAATTAAATATATATAATATTTTATAAACACACTTATCTAATACTATCTATAATTTTTTTTATAACAAATAAAATTAATTTATTTTTACACTAGTCATAACTATGACAAATTAAACACACCTACATAATATTATTTACTTTTTTTTTAAACACATCTGCCTACTACTGTCTATAACAAATAACATTAGATTATTTTTACATTATAAAATACTTCGAAAAATTAAATACATCTACCTAATATTATCTAATATTTTGTTGAAAACTTAACTAAAATAATTACTAGCTAAAATTCAATAATAATAATGTGAAAATTTAAATATCTAATTGAAGCTTTCAATAACACCACCAGTAAAAAAAAAAAATTTAAGCACCACATACTCTAACTCAAACTCAAAAAATTCAAATAGAATACAAGAAGAAGAGAATGTGTGTATTTGGTGGATATTGTAGGTGCAAGGGTCCTATTTAAAGGCAAAGGGAAGAGGATGACTTCCCCTCTTACATTCAAAAAAAATTAAAGCCTGTTATGAAACCTGAAAATATGCCATGTTCAATTTTTTCTTCTCCAAATCCTATAACTGAAGCCTATTACAAAGCATGTATGAACCCCTAGACTGAACCTATCTCTGCATGACAGTGCACGGCACGAATCAATGCAAGGTGGAATACTGCATGGGGTAACCCTTTGGGTGCTTTAAGGCCATTCAGGATGGCAGAACCATTTTTGTAAAAGGAACCCTGCATGGGGTAACCCTTTGAGTGCTTTAAGGCCATTCAGGATGGCAGAACCATTTTTGTAAAAGGAACCCGTCATTTTGCCGTGGAACCTGCGGAACACCTTTATATATCTGACACTTTACATTATTTTATTTTACAAAAATGATTGTTTCTGGCATGACTTTCATTAATTTGACACTGTCAGAATCAGAATCAGCAACAGCAGTGGTATTTTGTGTGTGGATTCCCATAGGTTTTCGATACTCGAATATGTTTTGTTGCCATAGGTTGCTGCCTTTTCTCATCACTCACACCATCAAAATTTAGTGGAATATGTTGTCTAACAACATTGTCACTCCATGGCCATGTCAATTCTTCATCAAAGACAACATCACGACTGATTAAAATTTTCTTAGTGCTAGGATTGTATGGCTTATAAGCTTTTGATTGATCACTAACACCAAGAAAAATGCATTTTTCTCCCTTATCATCTAGCTTTTCCCTCTTCTCATTTGGAATATGGACACAAGCAATACACCCAAAAGTTTTGAAATGATCTACAGCTTCTATTCAAAATATGATACTCCAGTTAACAGCTTCAGGCCAAAAAATTTTTTTGTAATGCCACTCCTCATTAAAAGACTTCACACCATATTCAAAATATGGTGATTCTTCCTTTCACAAACTCCATTTTTGTTGAGGCGTATATGCTGCAGGTTCTGCTACTCCATTCTCAACAACATCCAATACTCTCTAGACCTCAAGAAATTCTCCATCAACATGCTCCAATGGTTATATATAGGCATTACAACTCAATGTTCAAACACCAAACTAAGCACTCATCTGAACATGCAAAACAAAAAGAAAAGACACATACCCTCCTATAGATCAGGTAACCACTAACAAATTCCTATAGACCTAGTTAATAACAATAAACCACATCTTGCAACAATAAAGGAAATTGAAGAAGCAATTCCTAAAGAACCACGTGATGACATTTTCAACATTTTTAAGGTATTACTTATTACAATTTCTAATAATTAAAAAATATCTGCATAACTTTCCTAATTCACGACTCAGCTAAGGATCCCTACCTAGTCAATTACATTGGTCATCTTTACCACAAACTGAGATTAATATCACTGAATATTGAGAATGTGATACCATTCGAAAATAACATCTTAGATTACTCCAATCATTCCCACTACATTTGGATACACAATCCTGCCGAATATTGAGAATGTGATACCTAATGAAAATTTAAATTATTTTACTTCGAAATTAAAATTGAAGAATACACTACTACCAAATTCCATTTCCAGGTTATACAACCATATAATTTGTTGAACATTACTTACTGTCAAAAAAACCAGAGACAGACAACAACCATTGCAAACATAGACACCAAAAAAAGAACAAATTCAATGTATTGAACCAAACACTGCGTGTCAGATTACAAATTTTCAACACCAGTTATATCAGCCAGGGATAACTGTAAAAAATTTATTTCTCATCATTCACAGTACTATTCAGTTCAAACAGATCAACATTAACATATGCACAGTAACAAGTATTGGGAAGAAGACACACCAGTATACCCAAAAAAACTCAATTAAAAAAAGAGAGAACAAAAACAACATTGTAAATCAGATTCAGTAGCCTCAGACCGTCCTAGTTCAAAATTTTCCACAAACGAATGCAAAATTTTGCATTTCAGCCATATCCAATATCTTCATCATTGGCTACAGTATTAATTAAAATAAATGATAACTTTGCAAATTGCGATCTTGGAACAAACAACGAATAATATGATTGCAAACAGAGATAAAAAAAAAAAAAAAAGGAGACCCTCGCAGAAGCATAGTATTTGTTATCTACGAGATGGTATACTATAAAAATATAAATATCGATAATTAAAAAAAAGTGGTAATGAGAAATTGAGAATGTGACTAAGCAGCATCAGATCTTCCTATTCAATGAAATGATATTCATTGCACTCAAATCGAAGTTTGAGTTCTCAACAATTTCGAAAGATTCATCATTTGGCATATTAAGCTGAAAGCATATAGACAAAAACAAAATGATTGAGCGAAAACACTAATAATGAAGAAGAGAGGAACGGCAATTGTAAACTAGGGTTTTACAGGATCAGAAGGAAGAAGCTTCGCTTTATAGGACGGGATAGGGCTCGCTGATGGATAGCGAAACGTGATTATTTGCAACTTTGAAACCACGCCACGAATTGTTAGGCTTGTTTAATTCGGCCACTAGCCCGATTTATGCTGGAAATTGCTTGGGGGCACCCAGCAAATTAAGAAAATGCCTAAAATACCCTTATGGTATTTTCGATTGTAAATAACAGGTTTAATTTTTCATTTCTGCGGTGCCATTTATTTTCCTCAAAATTTTCGTGACTTAGTGTAAGTTGCTATCGTTAAGGGCGGTTTGGTCTCCGATTGTGTACATGGGTTTGTGAATAGTATGCGATGAATTTTGGTCGATTTTCGTTGTTAGAGTGCAAAGAAAGATTTGACGTACATACGGATTGGCGGGCCATACGGATTGCTAATATGTACGTACGTCAATTTTTTTTTCTTAATATCAGCCATTTTTTTGTGATACCGATTAGAATTTTTTTATTTATAAATTTTACAATGCTAAAACAAAACATGATTAATTTTAATTCACTTATTGGGTAAATTTAACAATGATAAAAAAATTCATTCAGTCATTAATAAAAAATATTTTTTTTCAAAACAATGGGATAATATTATACATGACAAAACAAATATTATATATAAGAACATTGTTGCAACAAATTTAGAATCAACACATGATAAAACAATTATTATAAAACAACTATTATATAAATAAATTGTTTAGAAGTAATTAAAATGTTCAAAATCCTAAATTGTTCATAAACACGGCCAATAAAGCACACAGTTAACATTTGGATCAATGAATTCAAAAACTATTTTCATGTCAGCGGTCAACGACAACGTCTCGCAAAAATGTTTCCATCTGACTCCAATTTTGAGTGTTTTCCTTCAATGATTGAACACGAGCCAGCATTCTGCAACGACCTCCAAGTGTCAATGAGTCCAATCTTTGTCTTTAAGAAAATAATACATGCTACTTGGAACATCCTCACAAATAAATAAATGTTATGTTAGCCATTTATGTTATGAAATTTAAAACTTGAAAAATAAAAAAAAATGTTGAGTTGCTCACTACTAAATTAGAAAGTTGCTTACTAGACTGTTACAGGTTACTTTCTGCTGAGTGAGATAAACCTTGAAGGTGACAGAATCTGACATTTGATGGTATAAATAGTGTCATCTTGGAAATGATCTAGGCAGACAACTGGTTTTGAATGTGGTAGGAAAAAATGCATTATTACCATAATGAGTTGAGGATACTAGATGATTTCCGGTCAGATGGTAAAAATCTCTTAGTGTTGTTCACCCTGCTATAATGGTTGGTTGGTCCAAATCTTTATTGTAGATAACATTATGATAAGTTTCGTCTTTGTCAACCAAATGTCATACACCGTCAAGTACGTCTTTCCACTTGACAACATATAAATTACTAACTTTACCGAAAATATACATGTGATATCACAAAATAAGGTTGGTTAGTTACATGAAATAACAGAAAATTCAAATGTTAATTAAATAAAAATAAACATGATTTGGTCCCTGACGTGAACAGTCTGGAAAAAATCCTCTAACGGAGTCGCGACATTTTGCATCATGTTTATCATTTCCCTCCATTCTTCGTGCTCTTCAATTGTTAATTCTGACATAATTAACAACCAAGCAATTAAAAGGCATTTAAGCAATCAACAGAATTAACATTCAAGTAACTATATGTTAATTCTTAATGGACACATTCACAAGAACCTGCTCCAGTTCCTCGTTGAGGCTAGTCCAACGTGATGACGACAGACGAGAGCGTGACATTTTGAAATATATTTGACAAAATAATATTTTAGTATTTTTGTTCTAGTAACATTTTCATGTATCTAATCTAATTTTTCTTTCTCAAATATAATGTTTGTTTTAAAAATATAATATAATCTAATCTAAACTGTAATCTAATCCTAGTCACATTTCTTAGATAAACTAAATAATAAACAAATCATTTATAAAATCAATAATAAATAAACTAAAATCAATATAAATATTTTTTGTTTTTCCTATTTTTTTCTAATAAAAATCAAATATTAAAAAAAAAACTCATAAGGATTGTCAATCCGTATGACTTTTCACTAACAGAAAAAATATATTTTTTAGAAAAACCTATATGAATTGATAATCCATATGACTTTTTCACAAAAAAAAAAAAACCATGAGTAGAGAAGCATGACAGGTAGGAAGAACAGAACATACAACAATACACAAACACACAAACACAAGCAACACCAATGCAAACCAAAACACAAAACAACACCCAATACACAATTTCTAATGGCAAGGAAGAACAAGCACCACGGGAGGAAGAAGATTCATTAATCTCGAAGACGGGAGAAGAAGAGGCCGCAACAGCGAGGAAGAAGTCGCAACACCGACGATGAAGAAGACACCGCAACTGACAGCGGAAATGAAGTGAGAAGAGCTTTCTCTAGGAGAAAGATGAATTGAAAATGAAGAATGATTCGAACAAACAAGTCATTGTATCGATTTTATATTAAAGGGTGAAAGGTATCTTCGTCCTTTCACCCAGATTGCTGGTGCCCTAACAAAAATGATGATACCCCAAACATCTGTCATTTATGTTTTGTCTATAAGAATTTGGACTAAAAAGATGAGGAAACAGCAAGGATGAAGTATCAAATGACTCAAATATTATTTTATTTTTGAATTAAAGACAACGTTTTTTTTAAATATATTTATTTTCTATTTTAATTTATTTAATTTTGATCTATTTAAGATTTTGATTTTTTTTATGTGTAGTCCAAATAAATTCAGGCTTGACTAAAATTAGAAAAACGAAAAAAAAAATGATGTAGACTGAGTTGGGGTTTCACCCGGAGCGAAAGAAACACAATCGTCCACGCTGGAAATCCTGACTTTCTCAAACTGACCAATCAGAAAGAAGCGCACGGATTAAGATCAAATTATCAAATCCTAATTACCGTTGAAGTACTCAAAGTCCACGGTCTCTTATCCCCCAATTAAACCGACCTAACCCCTCGTATTACACGCCCATATAAATACCCAATTAAACTATTCCCTCTTTTCCACATCGCACAACATTATTCTTTCGCACCTTGCAGAATCAATTTTCTCTCTCAATCGTCTTTCATGGCTCGTACCAAGCAAACCGCTCGCAAATCCACCGGTGGGAAGGCTCCTAGGAAGCAACTCGCCACCAAGGTATCAATTTTTTTTTGCTTTAGGGTTTCGTTTCTTACTAGCTAGGGTTTCTCGAATTCAATTACCTTTTTTCTTCCTTAATTCTCGAACGTTTATTGACAATTGATTCTTCAATTACGTAATTATGTGATTTTGGAGATTAGTAATTTTAATAAACTGTGATTTCTGTGTAGGCTGCAAGAAAATCTGCACCTACCACCGGTGGAGTCAAGAAGCCTCATCGCTATCGTCCTGGAACTGTTGCTCTTCGGTAATTTGCTCCTTTCAGTAATTGTTTTGTTTTTTCTTCTCCTTCGCGTTTTGAATTTTCGCGAATTATTGTTTTTTTTTTCGTGGTTTCAGTGAGATCCGAAAATACCAAAAGAGCACAGAGCTTCTGATCCGCAAGCTCCCCTTTCAGCGTCTTGTTCGTGAAATCGCGCAAGACTTCAAGGTATGTTCTAAATTCAAAACCAAGGTTTTAAATATTGGTTGCGGTCCTGTTGTGGTTTCATTGAGACCGTTGATATTGCAGCAAATCACTGACATTTTTTGTTGATATCGTTGCCAATGTGACCGATATGATTCCAGGTCGTGAACAGTTAAAACCATGTTCAAAACCCTAGTTTTTGACCCATACCTTTTTTTAATTATTATAATTAAGTTTTTGTTTTTTGTGCAGACTGATTTGAGGTTCCAGAGTCACGCGGTTCTTGCGCTTCAGGAAGCTGCGGAGGCTTACTTGGTGGGTTTGTTTGAAGACACCAACCTTTGTGCGATCCACGCCAAGAGAGTGACCATCATGCCCAAGGACATTCAACTCGCACGCCGCATCCGTGGAGAACGTGCTTAGGCTTATAATAATGATAATAGCATAGTTGTCGCCTTTTCGTTTTGCAATACATTTCTTGTTTCTTAGGGTTTTAGTGTTATTTTCCAGTTTGTTATGTTTTGTATAGAAGATAGATATATCAACAGCAACAGCTTCTTACCATTTGTAGTGTGCCTAAACGGAAATATTTGAATAATTAGATTCACTTTGGCCAATTCTCTTGTGGATTTAATCAATATTACTTTTCAAGTTTTTGCCACTTGTTTGTTGTATATGCACTGGCGGCGATAATTTCCATCATCTTTGGTTTTGTTTCGTATTGATTAATAACTATGTGGATTGAGGTGCAACCGGCTCAGATTGCTCCTTTGATTCAATCTGATCTATTGAATTTATCGTTCATTTTGCGAAATGTATGATCATTTACATTAACCTTTGTATCATTAAAATAAAATTATTCAGTTTTAATCCGGTGCGATATTTAGCTGAAAAACCGTCAAAGGATACTGAAATCAGAAAGGGTTCTTCTTGGCTTGCTGGTTGGTTCCTTAGCAACAAGGATAGGGAAAGAATGCGCGTGAAAAGGTGTCAATGATATTACCAAATTCGACATGGACACGTTTTTTGACTTCTATTATTACTTCTGTTAAATGAAGGTTCGGTCGGACCCATATGTCACTTTTTCATAAAAAAACAAAGTTCCCTCTAAAACTTCTTTGTTTTTAATTTTCTTTCTCCTCTATTTTAATTTTTCTTTTCTTTCGTTCTAACTTTTTTTTCTCTTCCTTTTTGATTATTTTTAATATTTTTTCCTCTTATATTTATACTTGTTCATATTTTGATAAAAAAAAGCTTTACCATTTTATCAGGAAAAAAAACATTATTATTATTATTATAAGATTCATATTTTTATATTAAAATTAATTTAAATATAATTAATATTTTATATAAAATTGACTTTATGTGTAGTATTAATTTATTAAATATATTTTTATTATAAACTAGTTAATGGTAGAAATCATAAATATCATTCCGAGTGAAAAGTTATGACAATTTCAATTTCTCAAGAGCTTCCGTGCTTCAATTTCGAGCGTCTCCATATGTGATGTGCTTGAATTAGACAATATAATTTTTATTGTAATGGGTTATGTTTATATTATGAATCATTATATTTTTATGACTTATTCAATTTAATGATATCTAAAATTAATTTTAATTTTAAACTAGATAAAAAAATTATAAATGTAGTCTTAAAATAGTAACCATTTTTAGTGGATAGAGATGGAAACAAGACAATTTGATTCCCAACAAATATATAGGATGAAAATAGGAGTGAGGGATGGGAAATGAAACATCCATTTGGTTCTACTCTGTCGTCATGTCTATTAACCATCATCAATTATATTTTTTTGCTCTTATATAATTACAAATTTGAATAATATTAATATATCTTTTAGTCTTTTTGTTTTTTTTTTGTTTAATTTTATTGAGTGACAACGGGATAGGGAACAACATACATGTCCCCACCTTGTCTCATTGTTATGCTTATTCACAATCATCACTCAATTTTTTTTATTTTAAATAATTATAAATTTTTATAAGATTAAAATACCTTTTAGGCTTTTTATTGTTTTATTTTTTGCTTTTAATAATATTCTAAATTAAAAAAATACTTTGATCCATTCACATGTTTTTATTAGATCAACTTATTATATAATATTATATTATTATATACAAAACATTGATATCTTTAAATATTAATTTCTTTAATAGCAATCACATTAATAAATTAAATGTGTATTTCATTATTTAATTTTATATAAAACATGTGAAAACAGTTGAACCACCCTTGGGGGAGGTACATGTATTGTGCTAGTTATTCTTAAAATTCGGAGGATGATTTACATTTTTTTTTCATTTATCCCGTTGTTTCTTCACCATCACATGTTAAAAAAAAGTTTTGCCATAGGTCCATTTAATTTGAGTTGGGCTGTATCACTGAGGTGTTGGTTGTCTGGGTTTAGTTTTCAAGATCACAGTGTTGGGTTGAGTTTTTCAAGCTCGGTACAATTCTTTGTTCGTTTTTGGCTGTTACTATGTCCACTCCCCCTTCTCCTTTATTTTTCCCAAACTACCCCACTAGAACACACTCCCCCTCAACGTTTTTCCACTTATAGCAACAAATAGATACTAGAAATACTATCAGGCCCGTTATTAGGGGCTATGCGGACAATTTTACTATCATGATAGTACCACATGCTAATGGAGTGTAGAATCTAAATCCATTTTTTAATTCCTAACTAAACTATTTTTAATTTACTTTTTTGAAAGACATGCCTTCATCATAAAAGGAGATCCAATCACTTTTATTGTTGTATTGTACTTGTTGCAGTTTGTTTGTTAATTGAGCCAAGAGGCCCATCCATTCATGGAAGCAGGATGTGCTTATGAAGAGAGGTGTGATATTTAAGTTGGCTGGTCGTGGCAATGTGTTAGTCAGATGGTGGACATGTTAACATCTTGGGCTATGATTCATGTGTGTGTGTTTTTTTTTTGCTTTGTTATGTTTTTTGTGCCTCATGTGGCTTTCTCTCGTAACTTTTCCAACAATTAGGCTCATTTTGTGTTGTTGTGTCTAGTGTTTTTAATTTAAAAAAAAAAAATCCATTCAAAAAAAGAAAAAGAAATTATCAGATAAAAAAATAAAATGCATTTATCGCCATACATCGTTTTTTCTTCTTCTTTGACCTGCGAATTCAATATTTAGGATAAAAAATCGATATATAAATTATAATCTCAGGATCTTTGACAATACTAGTTGATAAAGCTTTTAAGTTGTTAATTAAAAGCTTATAACCTAGTTTATTGATTAGAAATGTTTTTTAATTTTTTTTGACAAAGTTACTTTTTAAAGCTTAAAAAAGTGTTTATACTATTAATCGAAAAGAATATTATTTGTCATCTTAATAGTTTTTAATTTCCATTATTTTATCTAATTACTTTAATTATTTAATCAATAAACTATTAAAAAGGTACATTTATCTTCATTGATCATCTCTTAATCTAAAATTTTGGATTTTCAACATAATATCACTTTCATTCGAAAATGAAATGAAAATCCAAAATCGTATATTAATTTTCTTGTGTTTTACTTAATTTTTAAGAATAATAAGAAGAAGAAAAAAGGTTGGCCTCATTCTACTAAATAAAATGGGATGCACCACTTCTTAAGACGGCTGCTACAGATTCTGTTTGTCATTTGACACTTGCACTTGGTAATCTTTGCATGTGTCGTTAATTAAATAATAAAAACTGAAATTAACTAGACCCGTGAATTAAATGTGAAGCTAATGAACAATGACCCGTGAGTGAATCACAGTGTTTATATTTATATGAGCATATGACCCGTGAACCAAATTTCAGACTTACTCATCCGTGAACACTATCTGTCATAAAAACCCCTCAACCTATTCGCCAACTATATCCTCTTGTTCAGACAAATCACTCTCATCCCAATCCTTATTCAGTTATCAATCATATCAGTGTACCCCATTATCATGTCATTTCCTATTATTATTATTATTGGCAAATAAAAAATCTTTTATTAAAATGTGTAGAATTACACCACTTTTATATGTTTTATTATAATTTTTATAATATTTTTTTAATTTTTTAATAATATTCTAAGAATATTAGTTAGTAATATCTTTATTCATTTATCAGAAAACATTAACAACACACTCTTATATTTTTTTTTAAATTCACTTTCTTTAAAATTATTAAAAATTATAAAATCAGAAAAATTTAATATATATGATATGAAACTCATTAAATTTTATTATTTTCAATAAATTTTACTCAATAAAAAATAATATAATTAAAAAGTATGTTAAAAATGTATTTTTTAACAATTTTTTTATTTAATAATGTATTTATTCTATCTACTAAATTTGTTGCTGTCATTGTGTTTGGAATTGATTTTTAACAAAACGCCATGTAGCACAATAAGGATATCTATGTTGCTTTTCTCTAAAGTTTAGTTATGTTGGGATATTGTTAACAACACTAATCAGATTCTATTTGGAGTGTAAGCAAGAGGCAAATGGAGAATAATACCAAAAATAAAATAAAAAAGTCAAATGGAGAAAACGACCTTAGAGTTTGGGATTTGCTCAGTTTGAGCAAAAGGAAATGTGTATAGAGTAAGACGTAAGGACTGTTATATCTAAAACAAGTAAATAGAAGTATCTTTACCATTAAAATCTGATGAGTTGGGATTATAACATGCTTCAAATTGATAAAGGATTGCTACAATTTTACTTAGCGACATCTTATCACGAGTATTATGCAGACACCTCTTTCTGAAAATAAAGAAAGTTGTTATTGAGATTGTCATAGCAGTACGTTTGGGGTGTTCTCACATGCTGTTGGGCCACTCAGAGAAAGACTAGCTACCTAGCAGGCCATGTCGATGATATTTCTCTTATTTTCCCCCCCAAAAATAAACAAATTTGGGATACCAATTACCTCTTTGTGTATATTAGATCAATACTGATAGAATATATAGTTAATTAAGGAACCCTAAGGAGGAAAATAGTGCAACGGGAAGGAGAAACAAATGTTTGTAAGTTTTAACATTTGTATCAAAAGTTTAAGGATATATTTGAAAATATTATTCAATCATAAATTATTTAAATTTCTTTTAAGATAATAATTTTAAAAATTAATAAATTTATTGTATATAATAAGTTGTAATTGAATGACTTATACCATTAATACATAATATTTTTTTTCTCATATGTCAATTAAGTGAAGTGACTCTCATGAGACTTAAAATCTATGTATATTATACCACAAAAGTTTTTACTTTGCACCACATGGGTTGTCATTAGTATCTACAAAAACTCCACCACAAATCGTACTCCCTGTATATCGTTTCAAAAATCTAAAGATTGAACAAGCAATCAATAAACGGTTTTTTTTTCTTTCTCTACTTTCTTTCCGATGAATTGCTATGTATCATAAATAGGCATTAATTGGTGTACGTCACCCTTTGTTAGTTGGATAATAAAAGGCAATGCAATTCTCATCAACCAAACTACTCACTGAGTAAACAAATCCGCCTGAAGTTATCATACGTTAGTGCATTATATATGAGTACAATAAAATTAAATACCCCAACCCTTTATTAAATAATATTCCTTTTCACAAACGAACCCTTCATTTTGCCCTACAGTCCTACTAACATTTTCATTCCCACATAATAAAAAGAAAAAGAAAAGATCTTCATCTTTCAAGATAGCCATGTCCAAGATCCAAATTTATCATAAAAAGTAATAACACTTAAAACGTATGGACAAGCAGGATATATTGTGTAAATTTTCCCCCTGATCCAGTTGCTTATTTAATTTTGATTAAAATTTAGTGTTTTTTTTATCCTAATATCCAAATACCACATTGGATATTGGATTTCTGGTCAAAACTTACTACACTAAACCAATGTAAAACCTATACACCACACATACACATTATGGGTACTAATTTCAAGAAGTTCTTTTTTCTTCTTCGAATTTAGTTTTTGTAGCATTTATTTTCTTTTCAATTTACATTCACATTACTATTACATTTGATTTTCATTTGCAGCTTATTTTTATTGCACTTTATAGCTCCAGGCATTTATTTGAAGCAGAGTTACATTCTTGTATTTAAGTTAAATCTGGAGTATATTTAAATTTTCTTGCATACTCATGATTTCAAATAATTAATTTCCTTTCAAATCCATGCATTTATGTTCTGAAGTTATTATTGTTTACGCGGTATTCCATTTTTTGTATACTATTTGTAATAAGCAACGACTGAAGGTATTGTAATAAAGTTCAGAACCTCAAGATTAGGTACTTTATGCAGTCAATCTATTAATGCTAGTATATTGATTATTCCCCATATTACCTGGGAACAAACATTGATAACTAATTAACTTTACATCAACATCCTATCTTAATTCGAGTGGCACACACGATATGCCTAAAAAGAAGAAAAGAAAAAATAAAGTATATCTCGAAGCCAGTCATTAAAAACCGTAGTAATAGTCAAGTTTCTATACTTTTTTCCCGGCATTAAAAATCGTCGTTATTAACCAACGTAAGCCTCGACCAACTTTGTGTCGTTTTTCAAATTCCTTTTCACTCCATTACATGATGACGGTAATTATTCCTGTGCTCATACTAAAACTCGGCATGCCCTAGCATGTGTCACATGCCCCGATCATATACTACACTATGGTAACTAATAAACATAGAATCTAAAAATAAAAGGTACTATTAACAGTTAAAAATCGCAGACGAAAAACAATGGGCTGAGGAAGTATCTGTAAACAATGTTAATTACAACCCACCACCCGTTTGCACAAGAATACAAACTATAGTCACTCGGTTAATTTCGTCGTTACTCCATGTAGCCTATTAAGAAATTAACACTTTACTACTTTACTGACAATTAATATCAACTTAGTTAAACAATAGCTATTAGGAAATCTTTGATGTTTAATTAAGTTGAATAGAATTATTAGTGTGAATGATAAAAGTTCTTGATATATATAAATATCCATAATTGAATTTCATATCATTGATTAAGCACAAGTTATATATGTGTATACATTGTTTCTTCTTCTTTTTCTTTTTTTTTACATTTTACTTATTAGGAGCTGTAATATCAGATAAAAGATTAAAGTATCTGGATCCAAATTCCTTGGCTTGGAATTTCTTGGTGGACCACAAAGAGTAGATAATAACCGGGTGGTGCAAGAACGGGTGAACCCGGTGTGGTAACCTCAATCTCATACGTTGGTGTTGGTCCTCCCACAATATTTGTCACGTTGATAGGTTCCAACACCAGCATCCTCTGATTCATCGAGAACGAGTGCGTGTTAAATGGCGGCGCCGAAACCGTCACCCGCACCAAACTCCGAACCAACGACCCACCCGCCACTTGGACCCGAACCTTCACCTTCTCACCATACGTAACTTTCGTTCGGGCTTCACTCTCAGGAAACACAATCCTCGGACGCACATCATCGTACCCACTTTCCAAATATGGAGGATAAAACGCCTCCACACTAAGCTCCGTTGGAAACATCACGTTGCTGAAATTATAACCAATGTGAGGGTTGCTCCCAGCCACAAGCACCCTCCCATCACGAAGCAAGATGGCAGTGGAGTGATACATTCGGGGAGTGTTCGACTCAACTAGGATTTCGAAGCGCGATCCGGTCGATTTATCCGGGTTATAAACAACCGGATTCAAAACCGGATCGCGCGCGAATTCCCAGCCAGCACTCCCCGAACCGGCACCGTTAATAATCAAAACGTTGCCGTTCGGGAGGAGAATCATGTCACCCATGACTCTCGCCTTTGGCATAGTCTCGATGACCCATTTAGGATCCGGGTCGGTTATTTTGATCCGGGCACAGGTATTCAAGGCTCCGAGAAAGTTACCCTTTTTGGCTTCGTTATAAGACCCTCTCGGGGCTCCGCCACAAACTAAAACCTCAGCTTCAGAATATGGATTACGTAAGGGTAAGAGAACAGCTGAACCGGTGCTGGGGTAGCACCTGGGGTCGCCATGTGGAACGGTAGGGAAGGTTCGAACGACGGCGTTTTTGGTGAAGTCGAAGAGAATGGCTCTGTTGTTGGCGAAGATGAAGAGGGTGGAGTCCACGTTGAGGAAAACGAAGGGATATAAGTTGTTTTCTTCGTGAGGGTCGTTGGTTTGAACGAGGAAGGGGAGAGAGTAAGCGTTTTTGGCTCTGGTGTGGGTTTTGGGGAAGAATTCGTAGTTGAATTGTCTTCGGCCGCCGATGATGATTTGGCGGCCGTCGGGGAGGAGGTGGTTGGTGGAGTACCAGCGGCGGGCGGAGAGGGTGTCGGAGGGGAGTTCGAGCCAGTCGCAGGTGGCGGCGGTGGTGGGGCAGGGAGAGAAGGTACGGACTTTCTTCTCGCCGTCGTTGAAGCCGCCGGTTTGGATTAGGGTTCCGTCGGAGGCAACGGAGGCGGAGGAGCACCAGACATTGGTCTGGAGGAAGAGGGGGCGGAAGGTGTTGGAGGAGACGTCGTATTCGAGGGAGTGGGCGGTGCAGTCGGTTTTCACGGCCATCTCGGCGGCGTCGTGGCGGCAGAGGCCGTCAGGGAGGGAGAGGTTGGAGAGGCCGAAGTCGGTGCGGTCGAAGATCACCACCGTGTCGGTGTGGAGGAGCTGCATGTGCATGGCCACAATGCCGATGCTTTGCTGGAGGACCTTCCAGTGGCCGCCGGCGGCGGCGGCTTCCGCCGTGGCGAGGAGAATTACATGAAGGAGGAGGAGAGAAGTTGTTTTTGTTGTCATTGTGATTTTATGGGGTGTGAGGATAGCTTTTGTATTTGGATTAAGTGACAGAGTGATGGTAGTGTCTGTGCTCGTGAGTTTAAGTAGTGCAGAGATGACGACGAAGAACAATCACAATCACAATCATCATACAGATTAAAACATTTAACTTCTGCTTTTTAGCGTTCCCAATAGTAGAAACATTCAATTTACACCACTTATTTTTCTAAGGAAAATGTTTTGATGGAAACTCTATCCAATTATTGAAGTAAAAGAAGAGAAAAATATATACATAAATATCCTAATTTTTTTTATCCGAAGCACTGTAAGAAAAATTTACTGGATTTATAATGTAACCAGTGTCTATACTTAGATATTTATAAATTTTAAATATTTAGTTCATATTTTTATTTTTTTGTATATTTATGTCTTTCTATTATATTATATTATATTTATATTTTTCTTTCTTTATCACTCAAAATATCACATAACACTAGTGTTTAGATATATTTATTTTAATGTAATAACAAAAGAGATAAAAATAAATAAAAAATATTGATGAAATATATAAAATTATGAGTGTTTGTTTATTACTACTCTTATTCTAAAGTGATAAAAATAAAATTAAAAAAATTATGTATGAATATGTAAAGCAGTTATATTACAACTTAACCACCGTCCACCACGTTGGCAACGTACAAGTGTAGTATTATTTTAACTATGAGTGTATACTAATTAAATTCTAGAAAATACTTAAGAGTAAACCATAATATAAAAACACAACCATCACTCTTTCATTTTGCATTTATTTTTTGAACGGTTACAATTTGAAAAGAGTCAAAGCTTTGAAAAGTTTAATATTTTACGCGTTTGTATACTTTTTTTTTTATCTAGACCTCACAACTTTGGTTATCTTACATTTGTATCAGTTAATGTTATATATAAATTATTTTTATATTATTATATAGAGTGTAATTTTTTTGGGGTAATTTTTTTGAGAGAAGCGTAATAATTATGATATATATTAATATATATTATTGTGTAATAATAATATGTATTTCATTAACATAATTAATATTAAAAATTAATATATATGATAATTAATATTAAGATAACCAATAAATTTTATATATTTTTATTTATGTTGTGCATTACATAAGATAAAAAAGTTGGTCCGAAACTTCTAACATTTGACATGTGCATGTTATTATTATACCTTAAGGAATATCAAATGTACACATATTTTGATTTTGGTATGACAATGGGTCTCACTCAAAATTTTCATTCATTTCCTCCTTGAAATGTCTTCAAATAGTAGAAGATATTGTTTTGTGTATATTATTCTAACAGGTCACGGTTCATTTCTTTGACAAAATGTTTTGTATACACTATAATCTCATTTATAATAGAGAGATAGAAAAAGAAGCAATATAATACGAGTGTTAAAGGATTGTCAACATTAGAGACTAAAATATTTTTGTAAAATTTTACAGAAATTAAAACAAAAAAATAAGATATATATTTGATAGGATCCAAATTATTATTTGGGTCAAAAAAGTATAAAAACAAATTTCATGTCGTTTATTTACTCTTGCTTGTACGCTTTAAAATAGCGTACGTTACGTTTTAAAGGAAATATTTGAAAAACATCTTTATCAGATAAATTATTTTTGTATAATATTGTTTAAAAAAAGTACAAATAGTTGAGATAAAAAGAGAATGGAAAAAAGTATATAATAAGATAATTAATATGATTGAAGATAAAAAATATTATACAAATAATATATTTTTTTCATAATAATTAATAAATTACTACATGTTCTCAACATACTATGAGTACACACACGACAAGATTCTATCATCAATTTATATGGCTGTAAAAAATTACTAATTTTATGAACATTTCTTTAGAAACAACCGAAAATGAGATGCGGTTGACATTAAATATAAGTATCTGTTTAAATAAGAAATTGAACTATAATTTACTACGGTCTAAACAACTAGAACCTTTCGCTACATCTTATGTTTTATTATTACTAAAAAAATTATTGCTATACATTTACTATATATACACTTAGAGAAAAATAAAAGGAAAAAAGAAGTGATAAATGATAGGATATAATAAAAATAGTTTAAAAGGCATGCACTTTTATACTATTGTCATATATGCATTTTAAAAAAAATTAAAAATGTATCATACATACATGTTAGTTTACGACATGTTAGTTTATGATTAAAAAAATACTATAAAGGTTTTTTTTTATTTTAGATACATATATTATTTATTTATAAAAAAAAAGAAATATAAAAGACACATGAAAGTAATGCATACATGTACTTATATCGTTATCAATTTTATTATCATCATCTCTACTTTTAAAGTCTTTGGACTTTTATTAAAGGCACCGAATATTATTGGATTTGTTTTTAAATGATAAAAGAAATTATATTTTTTAGTCAAACTTTTGAATTTTTCCAAAAAGTATGTAATAATTGTAAGGAAATAATGAGTAAAATTATTTCCATTTACATTAGTCAGAATCTTAGTGTTTCTTTCTAGTTTCTAACATGTTTTAATGAAAAGATATTTTTGGTTGATTTGAATATAAGCTTTCTTACTTATCGTTTAATTAAATAGTCATATTAGAAAGATGCAATTAACTAAAAGAATTGTTATAAGTTTAAATGTATTCTATAAAAAAAAAAGTGTATACAAAACAGATTCTAAAGAAAAAGTATACACAAAACATAATTAATTTTTCTATCAAGTTTTAGAGATCCACCATCCCTTGCTCCGATTGACACTCTTGTTTAGTGCATGTTTATTTTTGCGTTAGATTAATAAGATCCGCATTCATTGGAAATAACAAGTAGTAGTTTTCACGTATTTTAGTAATTTCAACGTGCAGAGAGAACAATAACTTGCATTTTAGAATTTGTTTCAAACAAACACTTAAGCTTTTAATCTGGGTCTGATGTAATATGGTTTAATGTACCTATAAATGGAGAGAAACTTTACACGACAGATAGGTAACATACCAAAGCCTTATGTAGTAAGAAAAATTATCATATTCTCCCTTCCTTAATAACAAATAAAATCAAAAGAAATAGTAATTAATCGAGGATAACATTAAAGAATTAATTATATTTTTTAAAAACTAATGAAGCTTATATAAGATATATATAACAAGAACTTAGATTCAACTAATTAAGTTTAAGATTCATTCATTGTGTAAAAAAAAGGTTTAAGATACATTCAGGACAGAGTTCTACTCAAAAAATTAAAATGGTTAAAAAGGGCAAAAGTCGAGTAACTAAAATAAAATCAATCAACAACAATGTTTATAATACGAATATTTTCCTTATAAAAGTTAAATTCATCATGAAGAAATAAAAATAAAGCAAAAATTGCTCTTAAATACAAAACCCATAACAATATATTTCCTTTTATTTATTAAGCATATACTAGGCTGATCCAAAAAAGAGAGCCTATAATAGAATTTAATAAACAAATTACAATGAAATAAAGCATCAAATGTGAGTTGTATTTTATATTTATAATGTACTAAACAAATAAAGTGATACACAAAGTTAAAATGTCATACATTTAATTTTCATTGAGAGAATGAAGTTAAAGAAAACAGAAGAAATTTGCTATAAATTTTAGTCACAAATTTTTATCTCATTATAAAATTTCTGCTTTAAATTACTATTTTTCTTATTTCAATGGCCGCCTTTTCTTTTCCCAAGTACTTCCATGAGTTTAAGTTACAAATAATCATCGTGAAGGAAAAAACTTATGTATTCAATTGTATTTTCATGATTTAACCAGAATATCTTTTAAAGTATTCTTTTTTCACTCTATATATCACATAAATCTTCTAGAAGATATTCTTATTCTAATTGGATAAAATCTTTATAAGTAAAAATTATTTTATTTTTAGGTATTTAATGACGATGCAAATATATATCTAACAAAATTACAAAATACTCGTTAAAATGAATTATTTCATGCCTATTGATAAAAAAAATTCTAAGATGGTTTGTAAAAAATTTGTTGTAAAAATTAATATTCTAAGACGATTTTAAAGAATACTGACTTTTCACAATAATGACTTAAAAGAATTGAAAATTATTATTGAAAAATATCAAATAACCATTTTGAAAGCATTTATTAATAATCATTCATACATTAGATGATTATCTTCTTATATAATAACAAACTATAAATTATAAAATAGAAATATTACTAAATGGGATATAGTTGGCTCTCTTATGGTTCTCAATGGATGCCTATTCCAATGTGATAATCAACTTCATTCTTAATGGCTGTGTCGAACAAGGGACATCTTGATGAAGCTCCTTCTCTTTGTGCTATGCAGTGGAAGACTTGTCTTATGGTAGGGTATTATAATACTTGCACGGATGTGCCATGGCTAGTCTCGATCTCCAACTTGATCTTGGGCTCCACTTTTTCAATCATAGACCTTCTGTTATTAATCTGTTCTAGTGTGTTCTTTGCTTCTGTTTGTACTTTGATTTATATCACAACGTAGTAGACACTTTGCCTAGTTTTCTGTTGGATCCTTGTCCTCATCATGCGCAAATAAATTGCACATTTTTTCTTTTCTTTTTCGTGCAATAAACCGCTTGTAAGGGCCCATTTGATTACGGCTTAAGAATCATTTTAGCCGTTTCAAAATTTCCATTTTTTCTTCTTCATACTTCTACAAAATAAATAGAAAATTCATTAAAATTTTTAAAATAATTAATATTCATTTTAAGCTAGTAGAAGAGGACCAGTAGAGAATGGCATAATAATCTTTTGTTTCATCATCATCACTATTTTTTATTTGAAAGGAATCAACAACAATAAAGTAGGATGGCATTGCAGTCCCATGCCACTGGACCATCGTCCTGATTTACGTCCTCCCAATTTGTCTTGATGTCAACCATGATTTTAAATTAAGTTTGCACTAGTATTCCTGTGAAACAGAAAATCTTTACATTATAAGCAATTGTAAGAAAATATATAATTGACGTGATCATAATTATGATCGTGATGCGATTACGATTATAATTGTGGATCACTATTTAAAATTATAATTATGATCGTGATGCAATTTCAATTGTTATTGTGGATCGTTATTTAAAATTATGATGTCAATGAATCTAAGGACACATGCAATAATATCATTTTGTGTATTGGGTAAAACTTTTTTTTAGACAGTATTGGATAAAACTTAAGTGTAGTAACTAGTAAGTTATATGTTTTTTTATGATGTTTCTTAACTGACGTTAAAGTTTAACTTAGCACTCACACTCACTTAATAAAAGTTTATATTAAAATTTGATATTAGTTATTGAGATAAAACTTTAACATTAATGAAAAAATAACACTAAAAGCATTCAAAATACTGGAATTAGAGATGCAAATTGTTTGATTCAATTTTGAACACTCTTAGATCTATGAATTGGAGATGTTAATATCATTTTCGATTATTATAACACATTAGAAAATTGAATATTTTACACCAAGGAAACCTAAATCTGGCCAAACAAAAGGTCAAAAGCGATATCCAATTGATTTAGGAACATGTTGGTGTTGCTAACCTTACTCCTGATAGAAGGTTTTCACATACAAACTACGAGATTTAATACAACATTGCTCCTAGTGAAAATTGTCAATAATAGTGGTAATTGTTAGAAACCATGGAGTTTTTGCGCTACTCGTGCATTTTAATAGGACTAAAAAAAAAACGATGTTAAAGCAGAGACGGGGCCGAAGCGGTGTTAGCTTAGCTTGGTTAACAGGGTAGTGTATCTTTTTGAAAGAGGATACTTTTGGAAAAAAATTGAAAATGAGAATGCGTAAGCAAGGGGGCGTAAATAGCAACTTTGCTGTTTTTATTTTTTATAAGTTGTTGGGCTTTAGCCCGCTAGTGGAATTCATTGAGCTCTAGCCCAGAACCATCTTCTGGGTTTAACTTTTTTTTCAGTGATAGTTGTATTTATTTTAGATTAGGAATAATTTTTAATTAATATTTGAAATTAGGTAGTTTATGTGTATAATTTTAAGCCAAAAACAAACACAATATAGAGGATATTTTTTAAAAAATATATATATAGCTGAGTTATGTAGAATTTGTTGAAAATGTGTCATTTTATTACACGTGCTTAAAATTTATTCTTTAATGCAATCATTTTCTTCTTTGTGTAGTTGTACTTAAGGCCATGCTATCATTTTGATTTTTAATTAATTGATAACCCTAACTCATGTTACGTCTAAAATACACGTAAAGATGCAATACAATGTGTTTGGTTGTGAAAAGAGAAATAGAATAAATGAAAATAAACCATAAACAATTAGAGAAAAGATTAGGAAAATAATGTAAAATGTTGAGTTGTTTAGTTTAAGAGAAAAAAGTGAAAAATAGAGTAAAGATAATATTGTAAAGTTGTTTGATTTGAGTGAAATAGGAGAACAAAATTTAAAAGTGTTTTAAAAAAAATATTGTTATATCTTTAATATAGTTAATCGATTAAAATGACTATATAATCAATTAAATGCATATAATTAATCGATTATATAGGATAGATAATTGTTTATTTGTCTGATAAAGTGGGTGTTTGGAAAAGATTAAAAAACGTGGATCTAAGCTTCTTTCTCCACGTCTGTAGTTAAAAATGCTTGATTGACCTTCTCTTCTCTAATATGATGGATGAATATAAACATTGTTAATGGAATCCACTAATGTAATATTATTTTCAATGAAATTTTGTTGCACCAAACATCGGTGCATCAATTCAATCTGCACCATATTATTTGTTGCATTGTTAATGACACCTATGATGATTGCTATTTGTTGCATTGTTTGTCAGCCTTGTGCCACCTCCTAATACTCTTTCACTTGCATTGCATGGTTTTAGGTTAAAAAATTCTTTGGTCATTGAACAAAAGTTTATAAGATTTCAAAATTCTAAATAAAAAAATAATTATTCCTTTTTTGTTTTAAAAATAGGAATAATTAATTAAAAATTGATTATATAAATTTAATAGTATAAAATATTATATATATATATATATATATATATATATATATATATATATATATATATATATATGTGATATTTTATATTGTTAAGTTAATATAATTAATTTTTAAAATAATTTCATATTTATTTTATTTTTATACAAAATAAATCAAAATATGTAAAATAATTATAATTTAAAATCAAATCAAGTTAACAAGTTGTAATGAATTATTCATGAATTTAAATTGAGTTGAGTTCAGACTGAAATAAAAGATAAAAGATTAGCTTCAAGTCGAGTCAATTATGTTGGACAAGTGACCTCAATAATTTAAGAGGGGTGAATTAAGTTTCAAAATTTTTCCACTAACAAACTTCTAACCCCCTTTTTAAATGATAAGCTCAAAATCTAGAAGAAGAATAAGCAACAATCAATTTAATAATATTTTTTAAACGTGCAAGACAAAATTAATTGAAATAAAATAAATAAGATAAGGGAAAAGATAAATGCAAACTCGATTTATACTCGTTCGATCACTTCTCGTGCCTACGTCCAGTCCTCAAGCAACTCACTTGAGATTATAAATCTTTTACAGACTTTGAACACACCTTAGGATCCCTCACCCTTGTGTTCAAAGACTCCCCAAGAGACAACTCGTCTTTTGATTACAATTCTCACAATTCAAGAGACAACCAGTCTCTTGATTACAACTGACTTTCTAAGATGAACAGAAAGATTTCTCTCCTTTAGAGTGAATGATACGAATTGAAGTTCCTAGATGAATTTATCTCTTTTAGAGATGATAATACAATTTGAAGTTCCTGGATGAATTCTCAATAAATTTGTAAATGTTTGTCCAAGGGTTGTTGAGAGAGCATTTAGCAATTAAGTTCTTTTAGAATATCTCTCTCTTTACTTTTTGAAGTCAGACATACATATATATAGGTGTTAACATATTGGCAAGTGTACCAATTTGCACAAATAGTATTTAAAATGGTAAGTCCGAATATCATATCCACATGGAATTTGTTTTACTTAGATGTTGTATATTCAGTATGTAAACACTTTTTGCTTTGGAAATGAAATAAAAAGGTTCAATAGTGGTTTGATTTTCTGTAATTAATTCTGCTACTTAAATAAATGATTAAATAAACACAAAGTTGTAAAATGACATAAATATCAAAGTAAAAGCGTCGGGGAGTCTTCTACTGAACTTCCTCTTGCCTACTAAAAAGTTTTTCTCTATTTAACGTTACTTTAGCGTTCTTGCACCACCGAATTACTCAGATCATGATTCCTCACATGAATGAGCCTAACTCTCTTAGTTTTTGTTCTTGATTCCTCAACAAACTCGTTCTAAGGGAGTTGCAGTACACACACAATACAAAATACACTAGATTACTGCATTTTATTCCTAGATAAACAGACCTTTAGCTGTTCTACCAAATTCTAAGGATTCCAAGCATTTTCCAACACTCAAAACCTAACTAAACATATAAATGAATGATCAAGCCACAAACATGTAAAATAAACATAGATAGAAGCAAAGAGCACTAGAAATAACATTAAATAAATAGTTAGAAGTTTATATTAAGAGTGCTCAGTAGAATAACTATCCAACAATGAAGTTTCTAGCCCTCCATTAACAAAGAGGACTCAATACAAAGAGGAAAATGGTGTTTTTATGAAAGAAAATGGTAAAGGATGAAGAAAATGTCTTCTCTCCAGCCTAGGTGCCTTCTTCCTCTTGTTTCACGTCCTCCTTTCATTTTCCACTAATTCAGTGTTTTAAAGGCTCTTGGGCTTCTTAGCATACGAAGGCACGCTTAACGAGCATGTCTCGTTGAGCGAGAGTAAGTGGATATCCGCTAAGCGGGTCTGGACTTGCTAAGCGCGAGTAAAGATAACGTCCTCACTGGGCGGGCTGGTTGCGCGCTAAGTGACCTGCTCTCTGGCTGAACATCTTCTAGGGTTTTGCATTCGCTTAGCGAGCTGGCTGCCTTGCTAAGCGAATGAGGCTCGCTTAGCCAATCTGGCTCGCTAAGTGAGTCCTTCAGCAACATTTCACACCTTCTCTTCTTTAGCTTAGAAACCAAGTTAAATTCAACATTAATTCACAAAAATGGAGTTTCTACTTTATAAATTCATACAAGAATAAAATATGTACAATCTTCTCAAAAGAAACTGCAAATTAGAGGCATATTGCTAATTTTTCACTTATTTTCAATGTAGTTAAAGCTCACGAATAGCAATTAACAATAGGCCCTTCGTGCCTTTTTAAAATGGTTTGAAGAGATGTGTCTTTTGAAAAAGTTTTTTCTAAAATTCTTCACTGATAATCGATTACACAATTATATTTTGAAGGGTCATGTCTTTTCAAAGTGTTTTCTGAAGTGTCGTTACTGGTAATGGATTACAAACATCTGATAATCGATTACATGATTCAAAATTCAAATTCAAAACCCTTTTTAAAAGTTATTTTTCAAAATTTTCTTTTGGTAATCGATTACACTGCCTGGTAATCGATTACACTGCCTGGTAATCGATTACCAGAACCTTGATCTTTTGGAAACACTTTGTTTTGAGGCAAAAACTTGATCTTTAATTAATTCTGAAACAATGATTGTTTGTTGAAGCAACCTTATATTAATCTTGAAGCAATGCTTAACCTTTGAATGTTTGCTGAAGTAATCTTGAAAGCAACCTTGTTTGATTATTCTTTAGCATCATCAAAATCATGTATTCATACATTCACAAATTCTTATCATGTTAAGTCAAATTTAATTTCACTCTACTCTAGCTCATTTTTAGCTCCAGCTTAAATCATAAACCTTGGCTTTAAGTATTCCTATAATTGAACTTAAATACATTTTCATTCCTTTTTTGATCTCATAAAAGTAAGATACTCCCATAATTAAAAGTCATTGAGACTAACTATTCAAGGAAGAAGAATACCAATGTTGAGGACATGTAAATATTGTTTATTTTTTTCATAGTTAGGAATTAAACATTATCATATAATTAAAAGAACTTAAGCTACTAACCACTTGTGCCATATCTTGTGAGTTAAATGTTTCCTTATTCCTTAGCCTTAGTTATGTGATTTTAAATTTTCAATCCCTTTGTCCCACTTTAACATGAAGAGATTATTTTTAGGTTTAATTTTTATATATTATATAATACTAGTATTAGTACAGAAAATTATAATGTTAACTAATTAAAATTTATTATTAATACGTCTTTTAAAAATATTATAAAAATTAATAAACTTATTATACATATGTATGATTTAAAAATCTTTTATATTATTACTCATATTTTAAATCTTTCCATAATATTTATTTATTCCTTTAAATTATGATACACATGTATGATTTTTTTCACAGTTTTTTAAAAACAATCAAATGAAAAAAAATACAACTGGGAGTGTTTTTTTTTTAAGGCATTGAGAGTGTCCAAGAACATAAAAATTTGCTTCAATATCACAACAGTGTTTATTTATTTATTTATAGTTAAGGACAAAACTTAAACACGATCACATAAATATATTTGATGTGTTTTTCTAATTAAATTTAGAGTTTCACTTAAACATTTCACATAATAATAATAATAATATTCTTTTTTATAAAAAGGTCAACATTCTAAAAAAATAAAATAAAAGGTCTACTATAAATTATCCATGGGAAACTCTAATTTTAGCTAAAGAAACCTAGGAATTATTATTTCATTAATCGTGATTTGTGACTAAGACTAGTTTATTTTGATAATTAGTATACTTTTTTTTATATAAATAAAGTTTAGTATAATATTTAATACAAAAGACATAATTTGTTTCAATCTTAATATTCTCCTCCCTCAGTGGTCACGGTTCAGGTCATAGAGAGCGAACGCTTCCCTTGCCGTGAGAAGAAGCCGTTACTTCTTGTTACCGTGCGCACGCACTTCTTCACTCTCTCTCTCTCTCTCTTTCTGTTTAAGGATTCAACACAGAACACAACACAACACCAATTGCAGAACGCAGGTTCCACAATCCCACTAATTTTCCCTATATATTTATACATTTATTTATATACATTTACCTTTTTCCCTATCTAAATATCTTCTTATTAAGTGTGTGCGCGTGTGGGTTTTCTTATCGTTATTCAGGTATTGGTTCTTCACTCTCTAAAATACAATATTTTACTTGTTTTTTGTTCAATTAGGATTTCGATTATATTTTCATTGAAGCGCCGTGAGGGTTGTTAATCTGGTTATGGAGAAGTGGAAGAAAGCGACTGCATAAATAAAAAGGAACCGTTCCGAGATTGTTGTGTGGGAAAAAAAAACTTAGGGTTGCAGAAATGGACGGAGAGGATATTAGGTCTGGGACCAAGAAGAAGCGATCCAAGAAGGAAATTGGTTTCGACGACGATGACGAGCCCATTGGGTCAATCTTTAAGCTGAAGAGGTCCAAGAAGAAGGGTAGTGGTGGTAGTAGTGATGCTGCTGTTGTTAGGGAGAAAGAGGATTTGGGGGGTATGGATGATAATGATACCTTGGCTAGCTTTAGGAAGAGGTTGAAGGGTCCTAAGAGAGATCAGGGATCTGGGGTCACAAGAGGAGCAAGTCCTGCTTTGCATGTGTCGGATGAAGATTTGGTTGCTTTGGGACCTAAGGGTAAGGATGAGAAAGTGGTGGTGCCCGTGCCTGGTGATGAGGACATGCAGATGCAGGGTTGTTCTGATCAACAACACATGGAGGATTCATTGTCCGCGATTTTCAATAAGGCACAGTTTAGTTCTACCAGGAAATCTCGTGGCAGGGGTTCAAGGCAGAAAAGGGGGATTCAGAATGTGGATAGTGAAGGTTTTGTGGAAACTGTGGATTCTGTGGTTGGAAGTAGATCTGGATCTGCTTTTGGCTCGAAATTGGTTGGGGGAAATGTCGAGTCTGCGGATGCTTTGCCTCAAGCATCTGAACCGGTTGTTGCATCTGTGGTGGATGACCAGAAGTGCGGTGATGACTGTTTTCAAGAGGAAGCTGTGAAGGGCAATCGTAATTTGGACATTCCAGATGGACCATCTCAGTCGAGCAATGTCTGCCATGGATATAGGCAGCAATTGTCTTGTGTACAAGTTGGAGATATTTCTTGTCATTCTGACCAAAAGGTTGGATTGCAGGAAAGTGTTCTCAGTGATGGTTTAAATAAGTTACCTACCACGTCGCATGATGTCTCTCTCTCAAAAGTGGGGGAAGGCAAAAGAGGATTTACTGAGATAGGAGAGTCGGAGAACAGACTGACGGATGAACAAGCAAAAGTGTGCAACAGTGCTTCAGAACCTGATGTTTCTACTTCTGCTGGGGAAAAAAATGTCTTAACTTCTTGCCACACCGAACCCTTGATTAAATCAACTGAAAATATATTGAATGAGAATAATAATATGGTTGCTAGAAAAGTTTTCCAGGAATCCTCATGTAATGGAGCTCTGAAGTTATCTGGATGCCATATGGAAGTAGATGGAGGTGGAAAATCAGAAACTGAGATTGTTTCTGATAGAAATTTCTGTGATTATAGTAGTTCAGATACAAAGGCTGAAGTGCAAGATTTTGTTTTAGGGTTTTCACCTAAAACAAATAATGTAACGGTCAGTGGTAGTTTATCTTCTATGGTGTCTAATGAAGCCAATAAAGCTGAATTGACTGCCCATTCAAATCACCCAGAGAAACCTCTAGAAGCTTGCAATATTCCAAAAGACTATACTGCTTCAATTCTGAAATGTAGTTCAGTGTTAGATCCAATTCAATCTGATGGATCATCTCTTCAGTCTTCTATTCCAGATGAAAATGGGAACTCTGCAGAATACTGTGCCCCTGCGTCTGATTTTGCTGATAACGAGGGTAAGATATCAAGCATTCCACGGGCGGTGCGAAAGGCCAAAATGCGTAAGCATGGAGACATGACATATGAGGGAGATGCTGATTGGGAAATTTTAATTGATGATCAAGCTCTAAATGAAAGTCAAGTTATGACAGATGGTGACCGCACTCTTAGAGCAAGATTGAAGCATGATTCCTCTTTGAATACTGGTGAAGACTCTGAAAATGTTGCTGTTGTAGCAGTATCAGCTGGGCTGAAAGCTCGTAAAGTTGGTCCAATTGAGAAAATAAAGTTTAAGGAGATCTTGAAGCGGAAAGGTGGTCTTAAGGAATATTTAGATTGCAGGTAGTTAAGTTTTCAAACAGGTCTTTGCATTTGCTTGCTATTGTTTTTTCAATTGTTAAAAAAGGTTGCAGTTTTCCTTTTGCAGCACAGAGGTTTCTTTCTTCAATATTTTGGGTTTTTGGTTTTTTGTGCTTGAAATACATATAATTGTTTTCTATTCTTTGTAACTGATGATCAAATGCGTTATTTATTTTAGTTGCTTAAACATGAAAATTAGATATGAACTCTTGCTGTATGTTGCTATGTTTCTGGTTAATGATTCACATGTATAATTGGGAGCTGAACAACTTGTTAGCGGTCATTTAGAAAGAAACTAAAGGGAAAAAATAAACACACATTTTTTTCCTCCTCTTTGGGTGCCATTGCCTGTTTCTGAACTTAATATTTGTTTTGTAATATTTTTCTGGTCAAGGGCCTTCCTCCTGTATTTGGTCGGAACTGGAAAAATTTACAATGCCTACTTCCTATATTGGACTGAATTTTTCTCCCCTTCTTTATGTTTATATGGAAATTAATGATTAGTTTTATATTATGTGGTTGCAAGTTCTTCTTTATAATATTTTTATTGCTTATAGGCCATAACATCGCCCTCCCTCTCTCCTCTTCTATCTCCTTTAAAAGTTTATTTGCAATAGCTTTTCATTGACAAATTTAAGTAGACTTTTTCATCACTATTTCTTCTGCTTTTTCTCGATAATTTGCTGGCAGGATTGTCAGTGGGGATACTTCTATTGTGACACAATCTTCTACCCTTATCTACTGTAATTTGTTATATTCAGAAATTGGCTACAATTTTTTCTAATATTTTACTAGTTATACAATATAATACTATCATCATCACCCTATTTCTTGATAAGATGCTATCTATTGATTTCTTCTTTACATGATGGGATTTAGTTTTTTTTTCCTCCTATTGTTTTATGCTTCAGAATCTCTTTCAAAAATCTGTAAAGTGGTCTTATAAACTTCAATGAGCATATTGCAGCAGCTTTTTAGGTGCTATCTTACTTATTTTTTAAACTGGGAATCTCGGATATGCTGTATATTGGGCTTCTGTTTGTTTCCTATAAGATTTTAGCCCAAACATGATGACTGCAATACAAATTGAACTATTTAGTTTCATTATTTTATTTTTGGTTTTTAATTTTGTAATTAGGATCTTTTTGTAATGATTTTTTGTTATTTAGGGATTTTATTTTGTTTTAGATGATCTTATTCTTGCTTAGAATAGAAATGACTTATCAGGGTGTTTGATAATGTTGGGTCATTAAATAGGCCTTCGGTGTAAACACTTGGAACATTTTTTATTATTATATAATATTGAATTTCTTTCATTCAAGTAGTGTATGATATTTGAGCTGTGGGGACACTTTGCCATAGACGAGTGTACTCTAAACTTCTCAAGGAAATATCATGCTGAGAGGAGTACCCTTGGATTGTTCAACACCACTTTTTTACACTTTTTTGAAACTGGCCTGTTGTAATGAGTTTCACCTCATTTAATTTAATGCATTGCAGAAATCAGATTTTAAGTCTTTGGAACAGAGATGTCACACGTATTTTGCCTCTTGCTGAATGTGGAGTTAGTGATACTCATTCTGAGCATGGAAGTCCTCGTTTTTCTCTTATTAGGGAGGTCTATGCATTTCTCGATCAATATGTAAGTTTGTTCATTATGGTATTTAGCCATCAGATTAGTGTGTTTGGTTCAGCTTATTTTAGTGAAACAATCACTTTTATTTGGTTAGCTTTTTGAATGAAAAAAATGGTTATTTCCTGAAAATAGTTTGTTACTAAACATAGGCTAATTGAGCTTTTTCTTTAAAATGTACTTTTTTTCTGGGAAAAAAACAGCATGTTAGTGTTGATTTGCTAGTAAAATTGAAACTTTAAAATGATAAAGATCATTTTGGCAGGGTTATATAAATGTTGGAATTGCCTCTCAGAAGGAGAATGTTGGAAGTAGTGCAAGGCATTGTTATAGACTGGTAAAAGAAAAGGGTTTTGAGGAAAGTCTCGCAGCTTCAATGGCTGACCCTGAAGATGGAGTTTCCTTTCTTGTTGGTCAGACCAAAATGTCAGATACTTCCAATGAGATTAACAATGGTCTAACAAAGGATTGTGATGACCTAACTACTGAAGCTGCAGAAGGCATGAGGCATGCTAATGAAATGAAGACGGATTTATCAAACATGACACACCAGGCAGAAAGAAAAAAAATTGATTACCAGGAAAATGACAGTTCTGTTCCGTCTTCCAACTTCCCTGATTGCAGATTGACTTCTCAGGTAGCTGAAGAGAAAATCAATGACTCTACCAGCATAAAATCTGCCTTAGATGCTCTGGTAGGTGATCATCTGCAGTCTGATTTAGATCCTAGGAAGAGAGTAATTGTCATTGGAGCAGGTCCTGCTGGGCTAACTGCTGCTCGCCACTTGCAACGTCAAGGATTTGCTGTAACTGTGCTTGAGGCTAGGAGTAGGATAGGAGGTCGTGTATTTACTGATCACTCGTCACTTTCTGTCCCTGTTGATCTTGGTGCTAGCATTATAACTGGTGTTGAGGCTGATGTGGCCACTGAGAGAAGACCAGATCCTTCCTCATTGATTTGTGCTCAGTTGGGTCTTGAGTTGACAGTGTTGAACAGTGATTGCCCTCTTTATGACATAGTGACAGGACAAAAAGTTCCTGCAGATATGGATGAAGCACTAGAAGCTGAGTATAATAGTCTTATTGATGACATGGTATTGGTTGTTGCTCAGAAAGGGGAACAAGCAATGAGAATGTCTCTTGAAGATGGTTTAGAATATGCTCTTAAGATTCGCCGTATGGCACGCTCTGAAAGCAGTGAAGAAACTGAACAAAATAATTCTGCAGATAGTCCGTTTGATTCCAAAAAGGACAGTACTGTGGAAAAAAAATTTGGTGAGGAGATTTTGAGCCCTCAGGAAAGGAGGGTTATGGATTGGCACTTTGCTCATTTGGAGTATGGTTGTGCAGCTTTGCTTAAGGATGTTTCTCTTCCCTACTGGAATCAAGATGATGTGTATGGAGGTTTTGGGGGAGCTCATTGTATGATAAAAGGGGGTTACAGCTCTGTTGCTGAGTCTCTGGGAGAAGGACTTACAATTCACTTGAACCATGTTGTAACAAATGTGTCATATGGTATCAAGGAACCTGGCCAGAATAATAAAGTCAAAGTTTCTACAGCAAATGGCAATGAGTTCTTTGGCGATGCTGTCCTTGTGACTGTTCCACTTGGTTGTTTGAAGGCTGAAACTATACAATTCTCCCCACCTTTGCCACAGTGGAAATGTTCTTCTGTTCAGCGTCTTGGTTATGGAGTTCTAAATAAAGTGGTTTTGGAATTTCCTAGTGTATTTTGGGATGATGCTGTGGACTACTTTGGAGCAACTGCTGAGGAGAGAAGCAGTAGAGGTCACTGCTTTATGTTCTGGAATGTCAGGAAAACAGTTGGGGCTCCTGTTCTTATATCATTAGTGGTTGGTAAGGCAGCCATAGACGGTCAAAGCTTGAGCTCTTATGATCATGTTAACCATGCATTGAAGGTTCTCCGTAAACTTTTTGGGGAGGACTCAGTTCCTGATCCTGTTGCATATGTTGTCACTGATTGGGGTAGGGATCCTTTTAGTTATGGTTCTTATTCTTATGTTGCTGTTGGAGCATCTGGAGAAGACTATGATATAATAGGGAGACCAGTTGATAACTGTTTGTTTTTTGCTGGTGAAGCAACCTGCAAAGAGCACCCAGATACTGTTGGTGGTGCAATGATGAGTGGACTACGAGAGGCTGTTCGCATAATTGACATATTGAGCAGTGGAAATGATTATATTGCAGAGGTGGAGGCATTGGAAGCTGCTCGGGGACAGTTAGACACTGAAAGGGATGAAGTTAGGGATATAATAAAGAGACTTGATGCATTAGAGCTTTCTAACATAATGTACAAGAACTCTTTAGATGGTGCTCAAATTTTAACCCGGGAAGCTTTGTTAAAGGAAATGTTCAATAATACAAAAACCACTGCTGGGCGCTTACATGTGGCCAAACAATTGCTAACTCTTCCTGTTGGAAACTTGAAGTCTTTTGCTGGAAGTAAAGAGGGACTAGCCATTCTCAATTCATGGATACTGGTATTATTTTATCACTTGATGAATTATTTCCAAACTATTGTGTAATATATTTTTGATAGATAGTACTTCCAAGTATGTTTGGTTAAGCTTATTTTGAAGAAATAATAGCTTATTTCCGGTCAATTTTGTGACAGTTTTTAAAAAATAAGCCATTGTTTCCCCAAATTTAAGCTAAACCATACATGTTATTGATCTTATGGTTATGGAATTTCTTAGATTAGGAACTTCATGATTCATATCTCAATGCAGGACTCAATGGGGAAGGATGGTACCCAACTCTTGAGGCACTGTTTGCGTCTACTTGTCCGTGTTTCGACTGATCTTCTTGCTGTACGATTGTCAGGTAGTTATTTTATTTATGTATTTATTGCATGGATTTATATTAGTCTATGCATGTGAGTTTATTTATTTATTTTTGTGCTGTATCACATCTAATTCTTTTGAGGGAGAAATAGATGGTTAACTGGTTGGGACTTGGTTTGGGTCAGACGAGAATAATAATTCTTCTGGTACCATTTTATGAGATATATGCTTAGATTGATGTCAAACCTAGTTTGTGTCTTTTCTTACTATTATCAACTCCTATCATTCAATTAGCCTAATGGAACTATGAATTATCAACCAGAAGATATTTATGCTCCTGTAGATGATTGTGTTGGGATGGAGTCACACAGAAATACGATGTCTACAGTTTCTGTTAGGATATAAGGAGAAGGGAGAGTTAGTTAAGACAGACTATTAATGAGTTAGTTAGATAGTTAGTCAGAGGGGTTTATTAGATATAAATAGAGGAAGATGGATAGGAGAGAGGCAGATTTCTTGTCATTGTAAATTGAGCATTAGCTCTTTGTGAAAGGAGAAATCCTTTGTGAAGGGGAAACCCTTGGAGGAGAGTTTTCTCTCCTATTTTCTGTTCTTTTCTTTCTATTCAGTAAAATTCTTTCTTTTCTTCATCATTTTAATTCTTGGTTCCCAACAGTTTCCCTTGTATTTGTGTTTATCTTTTTTATTATTGGGTGTAGGAATGGGGAAAACTGTGAAGGAAAAAGTTTGTGTACATACTAGCCGTGATATTCGTGCTATAGCAAGTCAGTTGGTCAATGTATGGCTTGAAGTTTTCCGCAAGGAAAAAGCTTCTAATGGTGGATTGAAGATATCAAGACAAACAACTGCTGTAGATTTATCAAAGAGAAAATCTGTGAAAGATTCAGCCTCGGGAAAGCCACCTCTGAGCACATATCATGGTACCATTGAGAATAAAGGAGGCTTGCTGAATCCTACCTCTGCTGGAAGCAATTCAGCTTCCACTGCACATGTGAAGAAATTGCACAGCAAACAAGGAAGACAACCAGCAGCATATGACTCAAGGCATGAGGTCAGTTCGTCCAGGTCTAAAGGTTCAATAGACACAGTAGTTGCTGAGAAGGAGGATAACCTCTGCACTGTATCTGAAGAAGAACAGGCTGCTATAGCTGCTGCTGAAGCTGCCCGTGCTAAAGCTCTTGCTGCTGCTGAGGTTTGTTTCCCTTGGAACTTTAGTTTTATTGTCATGAATCTATTGTTATGGTGCTTCTGAAGATCTGTTGATAGTTACAAGCTCAATTGTTTGGTCACTATCATTTTGCTAGATTTCATAATATGATGAGGTTTTAGGTGCAGCCAATAATGTGTTTGTGCTGTAAAAATGTCTTGCTGGGATTCAAATTTGCTTGGTATGGGTGAATGTAAGCCAATTTTCTTGGCTTGAGTACTCAAATAAAGGTTGCAAATCTTTTAGCTCAGTTCTCTATCTTCTAGTTTCCTTCGTTTTACAACTTATGTTTGATATTAGGTTTGAAAGAATTACATGTGATTATGAGCCTATGGTCAAATTTACCTTAATAAGGTTGCTCATTATGTATTAAATTTTAATTTAATTCAGTTCAGCTTGTTTATTGAATAAATCAGATTGTCCAGCTCAAGTTCAACTCATTTGATTCACAATCCTGGCTCATTGAGACTTGAGTTTTGAGCAACTTGTGAACCTGCTTGTTTATTGCTAACCCTAATTGTAGAGACATATATTTGGATAACATTTGGCTTGGCTTTTTTGGATCTTTAAGCCACTTAAGTTAAAAATAAAACAATAAAATTAAAGTTAAAACAGATTGGTAATATAGTTTTTGCCTTAAATATGTTTTAGTCTGTTTAAAATTAGTGAGGCTTGATTTTAGTCCTTATAAAATTTTTTCTTTGGTTTTCATCCCTCAAAAAGATAAAATTGTTTTGGTCCCTACTATTATGTGTCACTCGTTGACAGCTTTGTGTTTAGGGAAAGGTCAAGTGATCATCTCAGGTAAACACCCATGAGTGTTTGTGATACAATGCCAACATCTGATACCTTCAAAAGTTTTCTAAATCCCTAAAAAATGTCTTTTATCTACCTTAAAATGAACCTTAGGGACCAAATATAGTGATTTCAGATTTTGGACGGCTTAAAAAAATTATTTTGCAGGGGCCAAAACAAAAAATTCGCTCATTTTATATGAACTGAAATCAATAATTTTAAATTTGAGTGATGAACAAAGAAAACTTTTATAGATACTGAAGTCAAAACATGCTCACTTTATAGGGACTAAAAACATATTTAAGTCATAATTTTTTTAGCTTTAAAGTTACTTTTAAGTTAAAAATTCTTGGGTAGTGTTCTTGGTGTTGAAATTTGGAATAGAGAAGAAGGAGAATGAGAAACTCCTAAATATCAACATATCTAAAAGCTCTTTATCCTAATGTTCTCTTATTAAGAAAAAAACTCCTTTTTTAAGAGCTTTTGTATGATTGTGTGTGTTTACCACAGCTTCTGCTCTTAAGGACGAAAGAAGTCCAAAATAAGTTAGCCTTGGTGTACTGTTGTAGTATCATAAACTCTTACGACTTGTATGGCTTAACCAGATTAAATTAAAATTGTTTGTTTGGTGAATAGTTGGCAAATCAGCTATAAATTTATTCTAATTGTTTATTCTTGTACCCAGACAGATTCATTGGTCCTCAAGAGTTAAATTACTCATTTTGCCACCTTTAATTGGCTTGTTTGGTGAATAGTTGATTGATTTTGTTGTCATTTTATTTGTAACTTCCTCCCTCTTGCCTGGTTAATACAGGCAGTGTATGATCCTTTATCAGTCTTCTCCTTTGGTTTTAATTTACAAAATCCTTCCTGGTTTGTCTATTCTTGCATTGTTTTCTCCATAGATTTTGCTCAATGAAGCACTAAACCTTCAAGGGAGGAGCCATGTCTACTTGCAACTTTTGTCAAACACCTTATGTGGCATTCATGTGACACTTCAACACCTCTATATAATTCTTTTTGGGACAATTTTTTTTTATTTAGCACTTTTATATGCTTACTGAACATGTGTTAAGATTAACATACTAGGAAAAATTTAGCTTTATTTAATATGTTAATTGATGTTTTCACATGTTTGTGACTGTGTATAGATACATATGTATTTATATAATGTTAATTGTTTGTCTGATGTCAAAATATCCATAGATTATTGTATTACCTCTTGATAGATCCTATGCTTCCTTTCACTATTTGGTTGTCATGTTCGTTAAAAGATTTGGTGTTTCTTCTTTGCAGGCATATGCCTCTGCAGAAGCCAGATGTAATACGCTGTTACAGCTTCCAAAGATACCCTCATTCCACAAATTTGCTAGACGTGAACAGACTTCACAAAATGATGAGTATGATAGTAGAAAAAGATGGCCTGGTGGTGTCTATGGAAGGCAGGATTGTATTTCAGAGATTGATTCTAGGAATTGCAGGGTTAGGGACTGGTCTGTTGATTTCTCCGCTGCTTGTGTCAACCTTGATAATTCCAGAATGCCAGTTGATAATCTCTCACAGAGGAGTCATTCAAATGAGATTGCCAGCCATTTGAATTTCAGAGAGCACTCAGGAGAAAGTGTTGCTGGGGACAGCAGTATATATACAAAAGCTTGGATTGATACAGCTGGTGGTATTGCAATTAAAGACCATCACGCCATAGAGAGATGGCAATCTCAAGCAGCTGCAGCTGATTCTTATTTTTCTAACCCAACTATTCATTTGAAGGATGAGGAGGATTCAAATGCCTGTTCAAAGTTACCCAGCTGGAAGCATGATGGTATTGCAAATGAGAGCTCTATTTCACAGGTTACTGTAAGTAAGGAGGCTCAAAAAGGTCATTCACGAGGAGCAGATCACATTAAACAGGCTGTTGTGGACTATGTTGCATCACTACTTATGCCCCTGTATAAGGCAAGGAAACTAGACAAGGATGGATACAAGGCTATAATGAAGAAAAGTGCAACAAAGGTAATTTTTATCCGTCACTTCTTTGCTTCTTTCGGTTAAAATTATGTTGTTTTAGGTATAGAGGGAGGAAGAGAGATTAAAGAGAATGAAATGGTATTTGATATTAACTGAGATGCATTATATTGTATTGATATGTTTGATATATTCATAAAACTTGAAGTTGGTTACACTAGTCTTAATCCTAACTAATTAGGAAAACAAATCATGATAAGGTAAAGAAATACAGTAATTAATCCTATGATAATGAAACAGGGAAATTAATTATTTAATTGTAGAGAATAATCTAAGGTTTGGTGGGATATGAAAAGATATTTTTGAATATTTCCATATATTCTAACACTTTCTATTTGTTAAGAAAGTGTTACTGTGATCTGGTAGGTAGGAGTTTATAGGGAATAACTGATCTAGAATATCATCTTGGGTGAAATATGCTCTTTATTCTTTTTGTAATTTTCTGGGTACAAGTTTCAGGTCATGGAGCAAGCCACAGATGCAGAAAAAGCCATGGCTGTTCGTGAGTTTCTAGATTTTAAGCGAAAGAATAAGGTAATTTTCTGTTACTTTCCATGTCATAGTTCAATCTACTAATCATATCTCACTTCTGCAAAATATATTCTTATAGTTAATGTTATTCATGTTACTTAAGTAGTTAAGTTGGCAATTGGCATGATTTACTGATTAAACCCCAGCTTCTCAAGGGGTGAGGGGTAGGGTGGGGTTAGCTGCAAAGGTTGGGGGGTGTTTGATTTCATTTTTGCTTTAGTTTTTAAAACTATTTCATAAAGCAATTTTTAAAGACATGTTTAGAGAGTGGGAGTGGAGGAAGGTGGAACAGTATAATATAAAGGGAGAATGAGTAATAGAAAACTGAAAGTAGAAAACCAAAGAAACTTAAAGATGTTCTGATTTTTTTGATTGAAAACTGAATGATTATTTTTAATATAGTTTCCAAAAACTACTGCTATTTTTGTTTTTATATTTCTTTTTGGTTTTTAAAAACAAATAGTTTTCAAAAATAGGAAACAAACACGCCCTTAACAATTTTTTTTAATGATTGTTAGGCTATTGGAGACTCTTATGTGCTTCGGACTCTCTCTCTCTAACTGCATACTTTCTCACTGACTTTCGATGGATGTCTAACATGCAGATTCGCTCCTTTGTGGATGTATTGATTGAGAGACACATGACAACGAAACCAGACATGAAATCTTAATGTTCTTTGGATGGAATAGTCTGTACTTTCTTGTACGTCTTTGTAAGAGTTGCCAAATTCTGGTTCTTCCTACTTCAGTTCTCAGTTTTGGTGGCCATGGGCATGTTCTCATATGAGCACCTCAATCTGCCTGTGTAAATGATCTAGAAGGTACAATAAAAAAGGCAAACAAAACTTGATCGATTCAAATCAAGTGGTTTCTAAGGAAATTCCTTGTCGGCTTGTCCTAGCAACCTTGAACAGCATATTGAATACTGATGGTAGATTGCCAGTAAACTGGCCTCACTACCTCTATAAACAGACTCATTGCAAATATCAGTTAGATGTTCAGAGTGATGGACATTGGCAGGTTTGAAGATGACAGCAGGTTGCATTCATCTGTCGTTTAATATATCATCTTTCATTGAGGTTTATACCTTCGAAGATTGAAAACCTTGACCCCATTTTTATTAAAGGGGTTTCTATAGGGCAAGACATTAAATGCGACATCAATTTCTTCTATTTGTACAGCTTAGCATTGTTCTAGTGATGACAAACATACATATCCATTTTCTATGTCCTACTAGAAACATTTAACATCAATTACTAACTTTTTTTCTTCATTCTCCAAAGTGGGGAAAGAATTATGGCAGCTTTTGTAAGATACTTGATTACTCCAATTATTTTCTCCTCCTTCTCATTCTCGTCTTGTATGTTTGTGTTGCACATGAACAACCACCCTGTTTATTTATAGTTTAGTCAGCTTTCTCGTGTGTGCTTAAAATAATTAAATGGATACATTGCTTCCTTGGCAAACGAGCTCTTTAATTTAATTATAACTATTATGGTTCAAAAGATTGTGCCATGGGATGCCCAACAGTGCAAGGCTTTTATATTGTTGTGTACTGTGTATAATTCGTGGGCTGCTGTTCTATCTTTGGCCGTTCTCTTGTACTAATTATTTCTTACACCTCTTCCTATGGTTGCTAGGCTTAGAAAGATCATGTCAATCACTAATGGGAGGAACTAGGTATTGTGTCTTTTCCCTGTGTTTTGATGTTTATTGGAACTCTTATCTTCTTCAGAGCCAATATTCAGGTGTCTCCTGTTTTCTTAATTGTATGCAAGTCCTTTCATTCTAATGTTTATTGCAACTCTTGGTGTTGAGATGGATGGCCTTGTTTTGATTCTATTGCTTTTGTTTCTGCTGCAGACTGTCTTCATGCCAGCAGTATGTAATATTGGATTAAAAAATGTCGCTGCTGGGGAAATTAAATTCCACTGGTGTATCTAGGGGTGAGTACATTTTTGGCTTTACATTGCTGGCAATTCCCCCTCCCTCTAAATTTGCCTATGAATTCCCCTCATATTGGTTGCACCTATTGTAAATATTGGTTGCTAAGGATTTCTGTGATGCTTATTAAGTTATATTTTTTGATTCACATGACCCTAATTTTTAGTTATGCTATTATGTTATTTCAAATTGCCTTGAATACCCCAACGGAAAATTACCCTTATACTTTTATTTTGGATGCATTTCTGGTACGATTCAGTATCATTTGAAACTGCCGTTTGACGGCTACAAGATTGTATGATTCAGTTCAGTTGTTTTGTTATATCATCTTTATATAGCCATTTTGCCTTGTGTCAAAATATTACGTTCCTAGTATAGTATATTGATCTTTATGATATTGATGATTTTATGTGGAAATGGGGCAACACAAACTACCAAAGCACGTTGCAAATTTATTTGTTTTAGATGGATTGCCAACTCTAACTTGTATCTTGAGATCAAACTATAGATATACTCTTGCATCGGTCAATGGGGGGTACACAAGTGCAGGTTGTGGTGCTTTGAAATCTACACGATGAAACTGGCTGTCTTGCTATCGTGCATGACTTTTTATAACTAAAGATTTGCTTATAATTTCTATTGCTCATGCACTTTTATTTTTTAAATTAAGCTAGCTCAGCTTCTATTATCGGCTCTAACCTGAGGTATGTATGCATTTATTTTGAAAATGAGATGTTTGATGCTGAATGACGTAATTGCTAATTTTGAGTTATCGATCTATAACAATAGCTAAAGTAGAGGACATTAAATGAAAGGATAGGGCAAAATTTCGTAGGAAAGGTGTATTTGTCGATACCGATCTTACTGTATGATTTAAAAAAATTAACCGAAAGTTAGCCACTGGAAACTATTACGCGGTCATATTTCACTCATTGGGGGAAAAATTAAGTGAAAACTTAGTGAAAAATGAAAATTAGATGTTAAAAGATAAAAAATGTATGGTTTTTTAAGTAATTATGTGATTACCAAATAATTTAATTTTGACCATTTATGATTTGTATTTATATATCCATATTGTTACAATAAGAAAAGTTCATACTTGCTACGTTATACACATCTAAACATATATATAGGATTTTTTATATTAGAGAATACTTGTGGCTTGTATAAAAAGATACATAATGATAAATATTTAAAGTTACATAATTACTTAAATAAATTATGTGACTTTTTAAAAAAAAAATACATATAACTTGCATATTTTAATTTTAGCAATCTAATTATGTATTGATTTTTTTTAACTTTTATATTAAAACAAAGTGCTGTTTTAGAACTATTAATAAAGGAGAACGTTTTTAAAAGTTTTTCTTGAATGAGAGCAATTTTAGGAGGTATGATGATTTTCTTTAAGCTGCATGTCTTATCATAATCTCATATACTAACCATCTTAATTTTTAAATTATATTTTAATATTAGAAAAACATTAATAGTAAAAAATAACATTGTACCACGTTGTGAATGATTGTAAACCCAAAATATTTATTTATTATAAATTTTAACTATAATGTAATTTATTACAAATTGTAATCATATAAAAATATTTATCTGTATATTACCCAGACTAAAATATTAATTTAAATAAAATATAATACTACCTCCATTCTTAAATATAACTTTTTACCCAAAAAAATATATTCTTTTTTTTCTTCAAAAATTTTGTTCCTTTTATAAGATTCTTTTTAAGTAGTCTATCAAATTGATTTTTTTTTATCAAAATATCCTCAATTATTTTATAATAAATGTTATATATTAATAAGATTAATTTATTTTCTCTTTAATGAGGATTTGAGAAGATGAATAACCCAGATTTATTAATTAATTAAAATTCAAGTAAGTGAAAAGAGTGAGACGGTGAGTCCTAATCATTTGAATAAAATAATATAAATTTTAATTCTACTAATTAAATTAATCAATTTTTGTAATAATTATGAATTAGATTAAAAAAATCTTATATTTAAGAATGAAGATAACAATAAATATTTATTCCTCTCCTTCTCATTTTTTTCTAAAATCATCTCACTTTGGATATAATAATTCAGTATTTAATGTGTTTTTTAATATAATTAAGTGTTTATTTATTGTTAAAAGGAAAAGAACTAAAAATTGAGGTCCATAATCTTTACGCGAGCGTCATTGCCCGCGTAAGCGGTTTCTCGCATCTTCCTGTCATTTTCCCTCCCCCGTCTGGTCTTTATTTCCATTCCCTTCTTCCGGTATCACTAACTTGGCGGCTACTCTTTTCTTTTCTTTTCCGCTCCCGTAGGAATCGAAGATTTATAATTCCAATCATATATAGTAATCGTAACATCGTAGTATAATCTGATTCATCAACAGCGCTTGTCGGAAACAGAGTCGGTTTAGTTTGTTAGTTAGTTGTTTAATGAACGCAATTCGGTCCCGTTGGTTGACGAGAATGGCAGAAGACATTGGGAAAAGCAACCTCGAATCCTCTTCTGCTTCAACAACTTCCCGAGGCTTCTGGCCTTCTGTCTTACGTTGGATCCCCTCTTCCACCGATCACATCATCAATGCTGAAAAACGCCTTCTCTCTCTTGTCAAGTACGCAATTCACTAACCCTATATTTTTTCCTTTTCTATTTCTGTAATTGCTACCTATTCTTTTACTACTAAACACATATCGTTGCCTATTTTCGGATTAACCCATTGTTTTACTACCTTTGAATATCTGTTTTTCACAATAAAATTGTAGAAATCAGGGCGCTTCTTCTTCTGAATTGAGAAATGCTACCAACAACAACAATCTCTCTAATACATTCTTTTCAAGCATACTCTTTTTTATCGACTGAAATTTTTGGAAAATCACAAAATTTTGCAGGTTACACTTCTTATTTGTAATTAGTTCACCATAAAATTTTAACCACCAATAATAACGAGTGTTTTAGAAGGAATATGTTACTACCACTCCTCTTCTGAATTTATTCCAAGAAGAAGAATGCATGTTATATGCCAATAGCTGCAGCCCTGCGGGCACACAAGGAGAAATTATTGTATGGTCTGAGACTACCATGCATTCGTAGTCCTAGGAAATCTCTACATGACACATAGTTGAGTTTTATTATCTCTTTCTCATAAATTTAAAAATCAGCTAGGTGTCAAAGTGGAGATTGATCGGGTCCAGGGATACATACAATAATTTTTCGTAAATCAGATAAGTTAAACTAAATAACTAACTATGGATCGATGCCACATCAGCGGGTTGAGCTGGATTCTTTAACTCATGTAACGGTTACAACTGAGGGTGTTTGACATGAAATTGTGAATTAAAGTTGTATATCAGGATTGTGATGTTTTTCTTTTCTTTTTTGGCAGGACTCCGTATGCTCAAGAACAGGTCAATATAGGTTCCGGTCCACCTGATTCCAAAGTTAGATGGTTCCGTTCATCTAGCAATGAACCACGGTTTATTAACACGGTTACATTTGACAGTAAGGATGATTCTCCTACGCTGGTGATGGTTCATGGATATGCAGCATCGCAGGGTTTCTTCTTTCGCAATTTTGATGCCCTTGCCTCCCGTTTCAGAGTGATTGCTATTGATCAACTTGGGTGAGCTTTGCTTCTCTTCATTCACAATTCCAAATTAGTGTTTTGTGCAAACTGGATTATTCAACTAGACACTTTCTTGCAGTTGGGGTGGATCTAGCAGGCCTGACTTTACATGCAGAAGCACTGAAGGTCAGAACCAGAGTTGATTCAGAATTGAGAATGTTTAATGTTGTTGCTTAACTTGAAAAGTTACTGTGGCAAAATACTAAACTTGTTCTTGATACAACAGAAACTGAGGCATGGTTCATTGATTCTTTTGAGGAATGGAGAAAGGCCAAAAACCTGAGCAATTTTATACTACTTGGACATTCTTTTGGTGGTTATGTTGCTTCCAAGTACGCACTTAAGGTGAATTTCTTTCTACATTGTGTTAAAATGACTTGTTTGGTTTTCTTCTTTTTTAGATTGTTGTTCTGATGTATATCTTAAAACATATATATAGCACCCTGAGCATGTCAATCACTTGATTCTGGTGGGACCTGCTGGATTTTCATCAGAATCAGAAAGAATTACAAAGTTCTTATCAACATGGAAAGGATCAATCCTGAACCAAATATGGGAATCTAATTTTACACCTCAGAAAATCATCAGGTAGAATTACAGTATCCCTATTTTTTCCATCCTCTTTTATGTATACTCTATCATTTTTCTTAAGCTAGAGCTATGAAGGAAACATCATTCAGAAAATGAAAAATATCTAGACAGTAGGACATAAAAGCCACTTCTTTATTATTTCAGTTCTTTTGCCTGCTTTGGTGTACATAGGGTTGGGTTTAAAATTGTTTTTTTATTACTGTGTCTGATTATTTAATCACTAGATGCATGAACACCCAAATCTTAAAAATGTTTTCAAATAATTTAAGTTTTCATTGAGATTATATTTCATATCTGATGATAGTATGCACAATACATTTTATTTACATTTTCAGGTTAATACTTCTTATTCTTTGTCTTTGTCATCTTTTCTAATGGCATTGTTACTGAAGTAGACTACTATATTGACTTAAATTCATATTCTCTTTATTGAGTGATGGGGGGGGTAACTGTCTAATATTTTTCCTCATATTTTATGGCCAGAGGTTTAGGTCCTTGGGGTCCTGATATGGTCCTCAAGTATACCAGTGCCAGGTTTGTTACATATACAACTGGGGAAACGCTGACAGAATCTGAATCGAGATTACTGACAGGTATTGTGAGATAGATAACCATCAATTCATGGTTTAGCTGTAAGACTATATTTCATTTTGTTTTTGGAGTACTTATAAGAGTATATTTCCCTGTCTTGTTCTTTTGCTGTTACAGATTATGTTTACCATACTTTAGCAGCCAAAGCTAGTGGCGAGCTGTGCTTAAAATATATATTTTCATTTGGAGGACTCCCGAGGTCACCTCTTCTTCACAGGTTTGGTGATCCATCCTCCTGCTATATTGATTATTGAATTAACATTTCATTTCTGCACTTCTACGTCAAAATACAATGTCTTTAACAGGATGGTTGTAATTTGTAAAACAATGTTACTCAGACAACATTTGTGGGTTGATTCAATATGGAACTCCTGTAAAAAATTGTAAACGAGGCTATGAGGTTTGAAAATCCAATGTAAACATCCAAAATTTTGAACTATTAAAGGTTTTACCACATAATTTTCTACTGCTGTGCCATATGGCCATGGTCTTTAGCCGAGGTCGCATCAAGACTTCATTTCTCTATTGCTTCAAATTAACCACTCCTCTTGATACTTAATTTATTACATGTACTCCACTTGGCGGGTGTGGTGTTTTTAACCTCCATTTCTCTCTGTTTTCACAGTGCTTCAGAGTGGAAGGTGCCTACCACCTTCATATATGGTTTTCAGGACTGGATGAATTATGAAGGAGCCCAAGAAGCACGCAAACAAATGAAGGTTCCATGTGAAATCCTTAGGGTTCCCCAGGTATATCACTTTCTCCATTTCCCCAAACAGTGAAGTAACTTCAATATGAATATTATCTGGATTAACAAACTTCATTTACTTGTTGCAGGCCGGGCACTTTGTGTTCATTGACAACCCAAGTGGCTTCCATTCAGCAGTGTTTTATGCTTGTAGAAGGTTTCTTAGGCCTGATCCAGACAGTGAATCCCTTCCTGAAGGGCTAACCTCTGCATAGAGTATAATCTTGTGTAATGCTGTCTATGATTATATATTTCTTTTACAAATTAAACTCCTTTATTTATTCAAGCCATGTCCTATTCATGCTTAAATGGAATTTGCAATTGTAACTTGTAATGGCAATTCAAAAAATAATGACGTCTAATATAAATTTCATTACTGAAACATGTGCTCATTATAACTTGTTATTAGGTTGTTAATCTATCGTGTTATCAATGGAAATTTAGAATCAACTGTAATATAAATACAATTATACAAACTCTGTGTTTACATATATACAGCTATTTTTTTTTTTATAATTTCAATTGTTTGGTTGAAGAATAAGAAAAAAGAAAGATAAGAAAAAAAGACATTCAAATCTCATCTTTTCACAGTTTTCTTAGCTGTTTTGAAGAGGCATCACATTTTTCTTCTTCTCTTGAATGAAAAAATAATAATCATTCGAGAAATGTTGTAGCAACGTTTGGTTTAGATTAATTTTTAATTAAACTATTTATTCTGAAAGTTTTCTATTTTCTAAATAAGTTAAAATAATACGTACGCATTATCTTGGATTTAATTTATTTTAGAAAATAAAATAAATAATCTTAATTATTGACAAAAAAAATTAAACCGAAACCCAACGCATATATCAGCAGTTAGCACGTGGAACTGCCACTGAAGTTTAATTTGTCAAAGATGAGTATGCAAATTTCTAATTTCTATACTGATAGGCCAAAACTGCAGCCTGTAGGACACAATTGATAATCTGCATATCTAGTAAACGGAAAACAAATAATAATAATAATAATAATCTAGTAGTTCATCACGTGCAATCAAAGAAAGCATAAGTAGAGGGATATGGATCCTTTAGAGTTAAAAAATGATCTGCATCAAGTGCAATTTAGATTCATTGGTTTTCACTAACAACATATGTTATTTAATAAAACAAACTTAATATTCTAAAGGCTAATTCTATAGGGTTAGAAAAGCAACTGCATACGATTTCAATCCTAATTGAACTTTCCCTGACGCTACAGGGGATCCTATTTGCAAACCCCCCATTTTTTCACTGTTTTTGTAATGTTTTGCTAAAAATATATTTTTTCTAGAAATTAAATTTTGCAGCATTGTTTTGGAAATAGATTGATGTGCCAAATTATAGTCATAGTACGAATTTAATACATTTCAAAAATTAATTTTTGATAGTATAAAATTTCTTTTGTAAAATTGTTAAAATTTGTATACTCATGGATGCTTAGTTCTAGGAAGAGATTTCTCAATCTATTGCTTCCACCCTTCTCTGATGCAGCCAGCCCCAAACCTGAAAATCGGTTGCCATCCTCCACTGTAGTGTCAAAGTTTATTGAATGGTCAAATCTTAATTTTATTTCATAAATTAAATTTCGGATTACATAACTATTTTCGAAAACTAAATTATGAAAGTGTACATCTTTTCACAAACATGTTATGAAAATTAATTCTAAAAAAATATTTTTGATAAAATAAATATAACAATTAGAAAAGAGGTGCTAAGAGAAAAAAGAGTGTAAATAAAATCCAAAAATACGGGAAATACTAACGAGTGTCTTTAGAAAGAAAAAAAAAACTAAATTAAAAGTGCAAAGTTTTTAAAGGAAAAGGTAATAACACTTTTTTTTTAGTAATTTCTAATGCAACTAATAAAAATGTTATTCTTTGTATTTTATTTCATTATAATTATTGTCTTAAATTATTTTATAATGACAAAAAATCTATTAAATAAGTGAAGAGAATAGAGTTTTTATAAAATTAATTTTATCACTATTAATTTATTTTTTATTTTATTAATCATATTATTAATATTATAAAAGATATAAATAAAAAATATAATTAATGTGACATTAAAAAATTAAAATGATAATTATTTAAAATAAATTTATTTTTTATACGATGATTATTATGATAGTAAGGAAATAATTATTTAACCATTGTCTTTAAAAGTATTGATTAGTCAGACCTATAGGTACGAATATTAAATATTGAATATTGAATATTGAGGGTATAAAGAGATCAGAACTTTAAGTTCTTATAAACAAGAACTGGAGCAGAATCGGATCAATTGGCCACATTTTATTCTCATCCCCATTTATTTATTACACTTTTATTAATAAATAATTGAATATAAGAGATTAATATATTATTTGATGTTAAGATTTGAATAATATCAAATTTAATTTTTAATCACATTTTCCTTACAACTCTATGGCATCAGATTCTTCAAAAAATAATAATTACATTTCCATAAGAATCTTAAGATGCACACATTGTGTAAAAGTAAAAATATAAAATAGTGAGTCCTAAACCTATTCATTGCGACGTGTTGGTGTGCAGAGAGGCAAGAGAGAAGTTGAATGGAAACGGTGGTCTCTCGCGCTGTCCTCGTTCTCTGCACTCCGCACCCAACCACAACTCACCCTTTCACTAAACCTAACAAACTCCTCCGTTCCTCCCTCAGCCGCGGCGCCGCTTCCTTATCCGCCACCAGCAAATGGGCGGAGCGCCTCATTGCCGATTTCCAATTCCTCGGCGACGCCGCCGCCTCCACTTCCACCTCCACTCTCAGCCCCTCCTCCGTCCCTCCCCGCCTCGATCCTCCTGAGCGCTACGTGTCGATCCCTCTCGACCTGTACCGCATTCTCGGCGCCGAACCGCACTTCCTCGGCGACGGCATTCGCAGGGCCTACGAGGCCAAGTTCTCGAAGCCTCCTCAGTACGCCTTCAGCAACGACGCTTTAATCAGCCGCCGCCAAATCCTCCAAGCAGCCTGCGAAACCCTAGCTGATCCTACTTCCAGAAGAGAGTACAATCAAAGCCTTGTCGACGACGAAGAAGCCGCCATTCTCACTCAAATCCCTTTCGACAAAGTATAATTCACCCTACTTTAGTTTAATTGTGCAATTTTGATTCTCCTACTACAGTCATTTTCGCGAATTCGATCCCTCACTATTTTAATTGTGTGCAATTTGTGTCGTTAAGAGAAATGTTGTTCTGGCAGCAATGCAGTATAGTAGTGCATTAGAGTTCAATTGTACAATTAAAATAGTGCAGTATCAAATTGGCGGAAAAAAATAATTAACATGTCAATGGTACGGACTAAAAGTGTAATTAAGGGCCTGTTTGGGTAAACTTCTTTGGAAACACAAAATCCCATTATTTTCTTCTCCTAGAAGCGCTTCTAGAGAAGCTTACCCAAACAGGCCCTAAGGCTTCTATTTTCTACGCCTTTTCTTAATGTAATGTAGTTTGATTTCTGGTTGGTTCATTGATGACTGAAATGGTTGGTTGGTAGGTTCCTGGAGCGTTGTGTGTGTTGCAGGAAGCTGGAGAGACGGAGCTTGTGCTTGAGATTGGGCAGGGTTTGCTTAGGGAGAGGTTGCCGAAGACGTTTAAGCAGGATGTTGTGTTGGCTATGGCACTCGCATTTGTTGACGTGTCAAGGGATGCTATGGCCTTGTCTCCACCGGATTTCATTGCGGCCTGTGAGATGCTCGAGAGGGCGTTGAAGCTTTTGCAGGTGATTCAAACTGTTGCATGCTCTGTTTGTTCCTTTAAACACCGTATAAGCAATTAATTAATATATTATACATCCATTGATAGTGTAAAGGTCTTTTGCACTTTTATGAAATCACTAATTGGCAGGTATGGTAATTTGTAAGTTTGTAGATTTTTATAAGAACTACTTTAAAAGTCAATCCAAAGACGATTACTAATTGATTGACATTGTAAACTTTTACACTGAAGTGCATGCTTATTAAACTCTTTTAGGTGTAGTGATTCTGTTGGACATAAACACTTTTTTTCTTCTTGTATTTAATGTGCTATAACATAATGTGTGCATCATATATCTTGAAGATTCCTATGTTGGTAGTTGCATTGCATTATGCTGTATAATAACCTACCTGATCATGTAGGAAGAAGGGGCAACCAGCCTAGCTCCAGATTTACAAGCACAAATAGATGAGACGCTAGAAGAGATAACCCCACGTTGTGTTTTGGAACTTTTAGCCTTGCCTCTTGATGACGAACATCGAGCGCGGAGGGAGGAAGGTCTTCTTGGTGTCCGTAACATTTTGTGGGCGGTTGGTGGAGGGGGTGCAGCAGCAATTGCCGGGGGTTTCACCCGTGAAGACTTCATGAATGAGGCATTCTTACACATGACAGCGGCTGAACAGGTGTTCATAAATAATTTTTTGCATATTTTTCTTTCTATTTTTGTGTTTATTTATAAAGAATTTTCATTTATCATTTTCTTCTTACCCTCAATCTTCTTTTGAAGGTTGAACTTTTTGTAGCCACACCAAGTACTATTCCAGCTGAAAGTTTTGAAGCATATGGAGTTGCACTTGCACTGGTTGCACAAGCTTTTGTGGGTAAAAAGCCGCATCTTATTCAAGATGCTGATAACTTGTTCCAACAACTTCAACAGACTAAGATTACAACTGTGAGGAATGCTCCCTCGGTTTATATTCCCAAGGAGAAGAGAGAGATTGATTTTGCTTTAGAAAGGGGTCTCTGTGCACTGCTTGTTGGGGAGCTGGATCAATGTCGGTCATGGTTGGGACTAGATACTGACAGCTCTCCTTATAGAAACCCATCTATTATAGAATTTATTATGGAAAATGCAAAGGGGGATGAGGACAGTGATCTTCCCGGACTCTGTAAATTGTTGGAGACTTGGCTGATGGAGGTTGTTTTTCCTAGGTTTAGAGATACCAAAGAAACAAGATTCAAGCTTGGAGATTACTATGATGACCCAACAGTGCTGAGATATCTAGAGAGGCTGGAGGGTGGTAGCAATTCACCCTTAGCTGCTGCTGCAGCCATAGCAAAAATTGGAGCTGAGGCTACTGCTGTCATTAGCCAGGTCCAGGCTAGTGTAATAAATGCATTGAAAAAGGCATTTCCTGTTGGTTCTGAAGATCAAATTGTGAAACATCAAGTAAATGGTGTGAACGAGGATTTTGGCTTTTCTGAAAGTGAGAATCCTCTGATATTGTCAGATCAGGATTCTCCAGTCAATGCTGAGGTTTCTGGAATAAAAAATACTATGGAGACAAGAAAAGGTGAATTTATTACTGAAGAAATTAAACATGCAAGTGTGCAGATCATGTGTGCTGGTGTTGTAATTGGACTGGTAACTTTGGTTGGTTTAAAGTTTTTACCTACTAGGAATGGCTCACCCATTCTTCGTAAAATGACTGGTTCCGCAATGGTGTCAGATACTATCAACTTAGGTATGGTTTTTAGAGACGTGTAATTTGGAAGATTAGTACATATATTTCCTTATAGATGATTTGAGTGATTCATTTGCCGCAGATCCAAAATTAGGTTTTAGAAGTTCATTGTGTAAATTTCATGTATTGAATTGCTCATTACTACACAGGTTCCTTGGGAGATGAAGAAAAAGTAGAGCAGCTACCAAAAATGGATGCAAGGGTTGCCGAGGCTCTAGTTCGCAAGTGGCAAAGTGTAAAATCCGAAGCTTTTGGACCTGACCATTGCTTGGGAAGGTTGCATGAGGTAAGGAATTTAACTGGTCTGCATAAAATCGGAGATGATAAACTTTTCAAAAATTAAGCATGAGTATGATCCATAAACTGATTTCCTTCCCATGGTTATGTTAAATATGGCAATTATGAAATCGTGCAACTTGTGCAATTATGCGTCTTTATGGTGTTTTATTGTTTTCTCAATTGAATCCCAATCTGGTATGATGTTATAGGCCATGCTTTTGGAATTTTGGAAAGCAGGGGCATGGGTAGTTTCATTGATTGAAAAGGAAGAACTGGGACTTGGATTGTGAGTAGCAGGAAGCAAGTTTATATTTTGTTTTCTTGTGAAAACTGACTACTGCACAATCTTTATAATAAACCAACTCATTTACATGATAGGGATTACAGCCCCTTCCATTGAAAAATTCTGTTGCTCTTTGACTGGCAACAGTCTTGACTTGAGGAAGTTATGCAGTGAATTATCATATTTGTTTGTGTATGAAGTTTTGCTGAAAGCTAAGACCTGCTAGGTTTTGGACGGTGAGATGTTGAAGATATGGACAGATCGTGCAGCTGAGATTGCAGAGCGTGGTTGGTCCTATGACTACACCTTGGAGGACCTCAACATCGATAGTGTGACCATATCACAGAATGGGCGCCGTGCAGTGGTGGAAACAACTCTGAAAGAGTCTACTCACCTGAATGCCGTAGGTCATCCGCAACACGATGCTTCTAATAGCAGAACCTACACAACAAGATATGAGATGTCTTTTACAGGCGCAGAGTGGAAAATTGTTGAAGGAGCTGTCCTTGAGTCCTAAGTAGATTTACGTAAATACGTATGTATGTACATCAGGTTATACCACTTCAATTTCAATCGATCAACCTACATCCAATGCCTTTAGTATGTACGTTTTTTTAAACGTCGTGCACTTTTGAAGCACATACCTCAGTCAAGCTGTAAATACTCGCGGTGTTTGTTGTTATGATGGTCCAGTTAGGATGTCAATCCACTTTTTTTACTTGCATTCCTTTAGAAAGGAGGATGAAATGAAATGAAAATGAGATAAAATGAAAAGAAGTTAATATGTAACCACTTTAATATCCAATTCTATTAAATAAGTAACAGTAGTTCCACACTGTTGTAAATTATTATCACTTTAGTTCCTGACTCATTCTGTTATAAAATATTACCTTCTAAATAAGAAACAAGTTATAATGTACTTCTATCTTGGATGACTTTATGAGTGAGATTACAGCGCTCACTTTAAATGATAGTGTGCCTGATATGACCATCTGGTACCCTTCCTAAGATGGCCAAAATTGCTTACAAGTGGCTCACTAGAGCTCGTTCTACCCATGGTGCTACTGCGGTTAATGGAACTTGGGTGTGGTCTCTCCAATTACTAGAAAATATTAAACACTACCTTTGGCTCTTAGACCATAAGAGTATCCTGACTAACCTCTTCCGACTTCGTCGGCATATTTGTTTTGATTGCTCTTGTTGCAGGTGTGGTGATCCAGAGGAATCTATTCTTCGTTTACTACTGGTAATAATTGTTAGATGGTTTAAACCAACTAGAAACAACTTTCTTCCAAGTTGTTATTGAATTATCAACTTCCATTTTCGACCGGAGTCTTGAAGCTTGTCGGGTCCCAATTGGGTCAAGTTACTGATATGTATTAAACTTCATTTTTCCACTATAAATAAAAGCAGTCATTATAATTGAGTGGAAAAATATTGAAAGAGTCTTGTTAACAGTGTTCTTAGGACATTAGTTAAAGAACTAATAAGTAAAAATATTTATTATGTAAATTATTGGAGAACATAAAAAATATCATGAACACTATAAATTTTTACCTCAATCAAAATATTTTTAATTTAAGTTCTTTAACCAATATCTTCAACAAGCTAACATTTGTGATATTAAAATGCCTCTAAGGAATAGTTGAACATATATTCTCTTTTTGGTATTAGATTGCTTCAGGTTCTTCTAAGTGGTTTCATGATCTTATTGGGGACTGGGTCCTTGAAGCTTACTGGTCGAGATTTTTAATTGTACCCCGAAATTGAGGCTAAAGATCCATAACCTTCATATTGAAAGCGAGTGAGGGGCGAATTGTTTCCAAAACTTTTGTTTATGATTTTTTTATAGGCACTTTAGTTTATAGTTATACATATATTAGATTTACCAGCATTTCTTTACAATATTATGTTCGTAAATCGATCAGCAAACAATTCATCATGGATATTTATTATTAGGAATGATTTCTGAATTCTGATCCTTGAAAGAATAATATTGTGGGAAAACAAGGTGCTTATATACATTTTATTTTCCTAGTTACTTTGATGCATCATATGGTTGTACCAAAAAATTCATTATAGTTGGTTACCTTGACATAATGGATATCACGTGGACGGTCGGAGGCATGGAGCATGTATTTTCCAATAATGTTAAGTATGTGGCCTTGATGGTATATGCAGAATAATATCTTTTGATATACGTTCTCCGGAGTCGTAGGCTTAAAGGCCAAGCAATAGCAGGACAAAGGGTAGCACGTATATTGATGGTGCATGATAATTCGATGAGGGTCCATATTGTTACATCGAAGTCCTTTTTGTCGTTTGCACATGGAATATGCATGGATATTCTATATTGGCCAAAATTCCCTCATATTATGCTTGAAGGCTATATATAATGATGTCACATTAACTAAATACCTTAAAATGGGATTAGACTGGTTACATTGTGAATCCAATTATGTTTTTGATTCCATTACTTCTTTATTTGGTTGAATGTATTGAACATATATAATTTAGAACTTTCTCTGAGTCAATGTCTTGTTTGAATTTTGAAATATTCTATTAAAAGTCTTTTGGTTTATCATTGGGAACTTTTTCCATCAATTAGAAAAATTCGAAAAAAGAAAGTAATAACTGTATGCTAAAAGAAGTGCCGCTTTATTTGAACTCCCCTTTTTATTAAACCGGAAAGATCGTTTGCACAATAATAGTATTGCAAAAGTTTAATTATGTTAATGAAACAAGCAATCTAGCGCTGCATTTTCTGTTTGGTATTCCTTTTTTAATAATAATTTGTAGTACTTTTAGTAAATCTCATCTGCTACAATTATTATTGTAAAGTTTTTGTTATATAGAGGTATTAATAGATATAGCTTTGATCTTATTTGATATGAAACTTGCAAAAGTGTCTTGTTAAAGCTTTTAATAAAGATCTGTTAAGCATTATAATGCATCTTTTGAGGAAATTCGAACTATCTCTACCACCCCATTGGAGAATATATGGGGCAGGTGTGGCAGAATATCATTAGAGAAACAAGCACAAGCAAAGAGAGGACGTGTTTTTGAACAGCTCATTGCTATGATATTTGTCCTGTGGGGACAAAGTGAAGGCTAAGGCATCTCAATTTTTACTACCTAAAAGTGTTTTTGGAATATTTTACATAGATCCGGTCAGGTGGGGACCTGTTGATGGAACAGCATATATTGAACAGTCATAAAATGCTTCACATTTAACATTCCTTTTTCTCTCTATAGCGTGTCAAAATTATGGTGGCCTTGAGAAATTTTCGGCTTCTATGCTTCATCCTTGTGGTGACAATTGTTGAGCTTAAAGCTGAAGAGCTGAAAAATGTCACAAATCATAGTCAAGGAAATGCCACTTTAGCAAGTCTCTCACATCAAGGTGAAAAGCATGAATTAAAAGGAAAACACAATGTTTTCAAGAATGAAGTTTTGTTCAACACAAGCAAAGATAGTTGGTATTATAGAGGAGGTGGAGGTGGTGGGGGAGGAGGAGGAGGGTTTAGATGGGGTGGTGGAGGAGGAGGAGGTGGTGGCGGTGGCGCCGGAGGAGGAGGAAGTGGATGGGGATGGGGAGGTGGAGGTGGTGGATGGTGGAAATGGGGGTGTAGAAGGGAAGCAAGACATGGTAAAGGGAAACAAAGAGTGAGGCATTATCACACATCAACTAATGAAGACTATAGGATGGGGGAGTTTGCACAATGCATGGCAAGAACAAGGTGCCGTGGCTTGAGGTTGGATTGTCCTCTTCATTGTGGTGGACCTTGTTTCTATGATTGCCACCATATGTGCAAGGCTCATTGTCGTCGACCGTGAAATGTACTCAAGCTAATTCCTATCAATTCATTCACCATTTTTGTTTATGTTCCTAATGATGATTTAATGCTGACTCATCCAAAAGTAGGGTTTGGATCAAAATCAGTACTATAGATTGCATTTCTTAGGTAGGGAATTACGTTGACACTGGTTTGAGAGTGTGGTTTGTACTACTGATCGCTATGCCGTTAATTCTTCTATATTTTGAATGTGCTGTTTTTTTCATTTTATTAGTGCCTCAATTGTTGTTAACAAGAGTGAGTAGGTGACCATCCACACATATGATTTGCATTTGTGATGAATAATTAGTAAAAAAATAGTAATATAAAATATGTGTGGTCATCTTTTATGTATCAATTTTAAGTGCAATCCAATCTCATCTAAATTTTAAGATATTATCACAACTTATTCAAGTGATTATTGTTAGACCTATTAATCACTTGTTAATCACATGTAGATGTTCAGTTTTGCAAATCTCATGTTCAAACTTAAAGTCTTTAGCGCGAGAGATATGTATTATAAATCTTACATCCACTATAAATATGAATAAAATAATATATAAAAGTAGGGTCAAGGTTTTAAAAAATAATTTGTAAGTATGATTTGGATTGTCACATCAAAATTTTTTAACTGTCTGCGATCGTAACTGAGACTACATTTGTCTATAATTTGCCATGATATCAATAAACGCGGCCAAACCGCAACGTGACCACAACCTATATTTAAAACCTTGAGTAGGATGGTACCAAAAAAAAATCATAGTTTGATGTAGAAAAGGTCAAGTCTTCAAACTAAATTAACAGCAAACATTACAAAAAAAATTGGCCATGGCAGAGGCAATGCAAGATGGTGCATCTTTAGAGCCAAACATTATCAGGATATTGCTGCATGCAAATTTGGCAAAAGTTAAAGATGTTCTGCATGATGATTACATCTACATGCAAATTTGGCTGAAAATGACATACTAAGGAAGCTGGTTTTGCAGGAGATTGCAGTCAGGAGCTATCATACTAAGGTGTGAAAGAGAATCTGAATCCTTGTTTATTGTGTTGTGACCAACTCTAGGCAGTCAATTTTGGCCATCAGATCGTGAAATTAATGAGAGATCTTAAACACAAATATGAGGTTCATTCTCATACCAATTGCTTCTGCCAAACAAAGTCTGCAGGTGACAATTGATTTTCCACGTAGCAACAAGAACTTGCCTATCTATGACGATGACTCTTATATATGGGTGTATGCCTATATTCTAGGAACCTTAAGATTCTGAATTCTGAATTCTAAATCCTAAATTCTAAATTCTAAAGGAGACCTGATAAAAAAAATCTTTAGGTCAGGGGAAATCTATAAAAATATGGTGAATTGTCTCTTCTTGACTAAAATATACATTCTCTCTTTGAGAGATCTATTTAACATCCATTGTCGACATTCATAAGTTGACATGACTTAATTGATATCAGTTGCTAGTTCTTTTTGGGGAGACCAAACATTTTCCTACATAGTCGCCGCTCTAATGTGCATCTATATTGTTTGAGCTAAGGTTGCTTAAAATAGTTTATTAAGTTTTTTTTTTACTTGTGATTGGATCAACAAATTAAAATTTGAATATAATCTGAATATATCTCTTTCTACTTATCTAGGCTATTCATTCTCGTATCAAAAGCTAATCTTAATTGCATGAATAAATTCAATTCAACTCTTGAAAAACATCTTATACTTCGGGCTTATATGGGTTAACTTCTTTGAAAATACTTCTAAAAGAAACAAATAAAAAGAAAAAAAAAATAAGATGATCAAGTTCTCCATAAACTAAAATAAAATTTTCATTATTTAATTTGTAGATCTCTTTTCATTTTTTAGAGAAATTATAAGAAATTTCTTTTACAAATTAACTAATGATAAGTTAATGAAGAACTTATTTTAGTTTATTGAAAAATTCATTTCATTTTTTCTTCTTATTTTTTTCTCTTAAAAATGTTTATAGAAAAACTTATTCAACGACCCTTCAAACATCACGAAGCCGATTTTATCCTGTGGCTCCTTCATTGCTCTGGGAATAGGAATGTTGCTAAACTGGTTCATGGATTTGTAACACCACTTCCCTTCATGTTTCAAATAGAAACAAAAAGTTCAGGATAGCCAAAATCATAATCTAGATTGTCATATCATTTTGTAGAAATGATAAAATCAATATCGTGAACATTCAATTTTATTTATATAAATAGTTCAAAATTGATTTTTATCTTGAAAACTTAAGTATGACCGAAATGTAAGATGAATTAATCTTAGCTTTTGCACTTTCACTTCAGACGCAATGTGTACACACACTTTGATTTTAAATTTTTATAAAGTCTTTTGCGAATCATAGTTATATCTGTATATATGTTGTTAAAAGTTGGTAAATCTGCCTTGGGCAATCTAGTTAGGCGTATGGTACCCATCCACCATATATATTGTCCAGATGCGTACGAGCATAGCACATACATGTCAGACTGTGTCCACATGCCGGGATTAATTTTCTTAAAGTCAAGATGTATATATTTTGGGTGCATTTGATTGGATCGATAAAGAATAAGGATTCTACAACATAAAAATATGTCTAATGTTTAATTTAAACAATGACCGAGGTATAATATAAAATAAGGAATGATGAACAAAATAAATATTTGAAAACTTATAACTCACTAAATCGTCATACAATTTTTTGTCCGGTATTTAGCAAAAAGTAAAAATACAATATTATTTATATTTTTTGACTTTTCATTATCCCACATATTTTTTTCTTTTTTCATATGTGTCTCCTTCTCTAAATCTCCCTTTCCAAACGTCATACCTTTGCCGAAAGCGAGGGCCACCTTGGTTGTCGATGTGGGCACCTTGGTTGCCGATAAGAATCGTATGGACTGTTGTTGTTTCCTTTTTGCTCATTATTTTTTTTATTATTAATTTATTTAAATATTTTCATCGTCATTTTTCTCTTTCTTGCTATTTTTTTTTTCTTTTAGCCAACTCCGGCGAGGCCAGGTTGCGCTGCTGTGCCACCACTGCCATGACCGTGATCCTGTGATGGCCTCACGCTACCAAGCCCAGCACCCAATGGCGTCAGGGGCTGCTCAAGGTGCCTCTCTTTTGTTGCGCCATTAAGGTGTGCTGTTAATGCACCTAAATTTTTATAGTAAAATTTATATTATTTTATTCAATATATAAATACATCAAACAATATACAATATAAAATTACTTATAATGTGCATTGACCATCAAACAACATATAATACAAAAGGTTATCATATGACTTAATTACTTGTTCAGTGTTGTTCTGTTTGTCATGTCTTCTTAACAAATCAAACGCACCCTTTAGAAAATAAGGTATAATTATATCCAACAATTAAAAAATGTAAAGAAGTTATTAAAATCTTATTAATTTTTTGATATACTTATAAATGAAATAATGAAGTGTGTGTTTGAGTTATTGATTATCAATGAAATTGATTTTAAAGTTATGTGATTTATATTTAAATGTTTTAATTATAGAATAAATTAGAACAAATTTTATATAATTTTTTTTATCCAACACAAAATCCGCTCAAAATTTTTTCTAATTCAAGAATCAATTATGGATCCCAAATTAATTTTAAATTTTTTTCTAACATAAAATTAAACATATAAAAATTAATCCAAAATTAATTTTCGAATGTAAAACCAAACACACAAGAATACAATTATAACTTAGGCTTATGGCATGCACTAGTTGGGGTAGTCTGTGTGTGTTTGCGTAAACCGAAAACGAAAATAGAAACTAAGAATGTACTTGGAGTAGAAGCCATAGCAACTAATTTCCTCTTCTGAAACGGAAATAGCACAATGATGAAAGGGGTACGGTTGCTCCTACAAATAAATTTTCTACGTTCAAACAAAGCCATATGCCATCCATTCAAACCCTTTTCACCAAACCTGGCCCTCTTTCCCCCCTCTGTCCTTATCTTTTAGCCAATCCCATCACCATCATCATATTCATCTGTGGGCAACAATCATCCCTTTTTCTCATTCATTTCTATCTGCCCTACATCCAACAACCCACCCCCATACCCCACCAAAAGGTAAAACTACACTAGTAAAAAACATTTTCCTTGCTGAAAACATTGAAATACCCTCCATCCTGCTCCCCACTGATTTCATACAACAAAACCCTCAAACTCAAATGAAATCTCTCCATAAAAAACTCTCAATAACTAATTTATCTCCCTAACACTAGAAAGATTTTTATACTGTCATCCAGTATTACAAACAGTTAACGGTTGAACATACAAGTTTGTCACATCTTTACAATAACTCTCTTAAGAATCATAATTATGATTACTTTTATAAATTTTATAAAGTATGTTGAATTTTAATATAACTATGTTAAAAAGTGTAATAAGAATGATTTCTGATTGATTTTGAGTGAAATTTTACTCAACATATCTATTAAGCTCGTGCACACTCTTGTTTCTATTCTAAACATGTGTCAAAAAAAACATGTATTTGAAAAGGTTTATATTTACAATCACTAGTAGGTGCACAAATTTATCAATACTTCAAAGCACAGCCCGGTAGGGAAAGAGGGAGGAGAACCAAGAAAAAGAAGAAGAAAAAAAGTCAAACAGAACCAAATCGAAAACAAGGGCAAGAGTAAGCTACAAACCAGGGTAACAAAAAGAGAGAAGGCACAAAACAAAACAAAACAAAGAGGATTGTTTCTACCATAGAAATCTGGCTCTCTTGGAATTGGAGGGAGGACTAATCTGTGGAACAGTGAAAGTATCATCCTTCAACCTCGATATGCTGCTACCTTTGATGTTGGTCTCACTTTGAACTATCACCCGATCCATTTGTGAAGAACACACAAGAGGTGGTGGCGCTTGAGGAACCCAGATCCCCATGTTCTCGGTTGAAAACGAACCCATATGCCCCTCCACGTCAGCATCCAACCGTGGCAACACTTCATCATTCTGCAGTTCATCAACTCATTACAAATTAATCTCAGGTCCAAATACAAACAACAACCTTAGACACATAGACACAATTCCATAGATACTTTTGATGTTGTTCCGTGTTGTTCTTCTATTAGAATTGGAGTTTCATCGGCTAATCCACATAATAAAGGTTTACATAAAAAAAAAACAACAACATAGATTACTAAGATGAAACTCCGATTCTATTATGACATTAAGACAAAAGACGACACCACAAATACTTATGAAACTGTATTTATTTTTTATCGACAAATGTTAATTATTAGTTAGTTTTTGTTAATGGAAGAATTCAAACTCAGGAACTTTGGCACCTTTCCTTGTTCCTTAGCACTGGACCAATCTTATAACTCCACTTATGACACTGTATTTAAGTTTTGTAAAAAAAAAAAAAAAAACTTCAATTGTTTTTGATACTTGAAAGAAGAAAGATTTCAAACCTTACAGAAACCAAAGGGAACAAAATATGAATCGAGAAAGTCCTCAACTTGCCACCCAGGAAGAGTCTCTATCAAATACTCTGATATGCTGCTAGCACTCGTTGAACCAGTTCCTTCAACAGCAACCTTGTTGTTGTTGTTGTTGGTGGTGGTGGTGGTGGTGGAAGATGGAAGTGGAGTAGTTTGATGTGAAACGTTAAGAAGAGAAGGGGTTGAGTTTGAATCAGAGGTAGTTTGTGATGAACGAAGCATGGCAGAAGCTGCGAGTTTAACACCAGTGAGAAGGAACCTATCGTGCTTAAGGGTGTGTTCGTTGGCAGAGTGAATTGACACGTCACACTCTTTGCAGAGAATCGCTCTGTCTTGCTGACAGAACGTGAAGGCTCTTCTCTCCTTCAACACAATCCATGTTCAACAAATAAAAACATATGTAAGTAAATAAATAGTTGTGACTGTTTTTTAGGTTTTGTTTTTGTTTTGAAGAGGAAGTGGTTGGTTAATTACCTGGCAAATATCGCAGAGAGGGTGTTGTTTATGAGAAGGGCGGAGAAGAGAGAAGCGTTGGTGTTTGGAGGCGAGTTTGTTGGCATGGTGGACACGGTGGTCGCAGCCGTCGCAGAGGGCGGCTTCGTCGGCTGTGCAGAAGACGGAGGCCTCGTGTTTGTTGCACACGTCGCACTGGATCTTCATTGGGTGTGAGTATGAGCAGTGGGTGGGTAGCTTGAAAACTTGAAGCTTGAAGTGAAAGGTTTGAGAGGAGAGAATAAAGGAAGGTGTAGCCAATGCTTCATAAAAAGTGGGAAGTGATTGAGATGGATAAATATGGTCAAATGGTAAAGGAGGCACTACTATGATAAGTGAGCCATCCATTCATCATCATCCAAGATCCTTCTTGCTTTTATTTTATTTATTTTTTCTCATAAAGAAATACTTTTTGTGGTAATTATTATCTTTGTTTTAAGATTCATCCATGTCTTGATTTGTAGACACCTAATCAATTTAAAGATGAAAATTTCTATCTAATTAAAACTCCCGTCCCTCCAATCAAAGAGGGTCGCTTCAATTAAAACTTCACTTCACTTTTATATTATATTTGAGGATATTAGTCATGTTTTCAATTTTGTGGCAAATGGAATTAGGACACCAACACGAATCCTAGCACCACAATGGAAAGCTATCGACAACATCAATGTCATAGGTTTTTTTATTCCTATAATCAAAGCTCGTTTCAGTTTGGACTTTTATTGAAATCTTTTTTAAAAAAATAACAATGCAAATTGAATCTACCTTGATACCTATTCACCTCATTGCCAAAGTCATGCCACATTAGCGAATGATTTTAGCTCTAGAGTACATATCTTAGACAATAGTGATGGGAATAACGATGACATTATTGAGAGGATTAGGTTATGTCTTTAGAATTTATAAGATATGTTGTGAAATCAAAGTTTTTAAATGACTAGTTAAATGGATCATCTACACTATTGTTGCAAAATTTAGAGAGTTTATTTTCTTTTTCTTCATAGAGGGAAGTCAACAATGATGGGAGCAAAAATAGTGTGGTATTAGCTCGTAGAATTTCAAAAGTGTATTTAGTCCATTTTTTTATCCATTAGAATTGAAGATAGCGTTAAGAATTTACAATAATTCATACACTCTGCTCAATCAACTGAGTTAGATTCCCCCCACAAAGTGTTTTTAGTCTAAGTGTTGATTTTTAGACACCTAAATAGTCTAAGGATGAAAAATTCCTATCTCTTACCCCATCCCTCTAGTCAAAGAGTGTCACATCAATACCATAGGGTATAGCTAGCTTAGTTGGTGAATAATGTGCAATAATTGTTGTAAATCTCCTAGTACATGAAAAAGTTGACACCAAATTGAACTCTTACACCACAATGGAAAGCTAACAACACCACCAATGTTAGGTTTTTCTTCCCTATAATCAAAGCTCATTTCAGTTTGGACCTTTATTGAAATCTTAAGAAAAAATAACAATACATTGTGTGCGAATTGAATCTGCCTTGATCCCTGATCACCTTATTCCTAAAGTTATGCTACACTAGCAAATGATTTTAGCTCTAAAGTACATATCTTAGACAATGGTAGTGGGTACAATGATGAGACTACTAAGAGGATTAGGTTTTGTGTCTTTAGAATGCATAAGATGTGTTGTGAGATCATCATTTTCAAATGGCTTGTTAAATGGATCCTCTACACCATGGTTGCAAAATTTAGAGAGTTTGTTTTCTTCTTCGTAGAGGGAAGTCAGTAATGATGGGAGCAAAAATAGTGTGGTGTTACATCGCTGAATTTCAATAAGTGTTTTTAGTTTGGGTGTTGATTTTTAGACGCCTAAACAATCTAAGGATGAAAGTTTCTATTTGAAATCCCTCATCCCTCTAATCAAAGAAAGTCACATCAGTACCAAGGAATCTAGCTTAGTTAGTTGAGTAAAGTCAATAAAAATTCGTGCTTACTTTTATATTTGAAGATGATTAACCATGTTTCCAAATTTGTGAGGCAAATCAAATCATGACACCAGCCTAGACACTTACTCCACAATGGGAAGCTAACAATAATGCCACATCACAAGTTCTTTTTCCTTGCATCAGAGCACGTTTTAGTTTGGACCTTCATCCAAATCTTGTAAAAAAAAATAATGACACAGTGTGTGCAAATTGGTTCCACCTTGACACTAGATCACCTCATTATCAAAGTCATGCCATGCAAGGAATGATTTAGCCCCAAAGCATAAAGCTTAAATAATGGTGACACTATTAAAGAATTTGGGTTTCACATCTTTAGAGTTCATAAGATGTGTTGTTTTCAAATGACTTGTTAGGTGGATCCTTTACACCATAATTGTTGAATTTGGGGAGTATTTTTCTTCTTCATCATAGAGGGGCGTCAGTGATGACAGGAGCATGAATGTTTGTGCTTTTGGCTTATTGAATTTCAATTAGATCGTACAAATCCAAGGCACTATTGGTGGTCATCTACCTTTTTTTTTTCTTTGTGATTCTTGTTCCTAGACAAAAATCTTCAACCTTGGTGTGTGATTCATGATTTTTTATTTTGCTTCTTTGTGCATTAGATGGTGGTTTGTTCACTTTTGGTGTTTGATTTATGTAAGAAATTTAAAACCTTAGTTCATGAATAAATTATTTAGTAAGCGGAAACGTACACAAAAATATACCTCTTGTAGCCATTCTTATCAAGCTCTATATCATATGTTTTCTCACAAGTAAAAAAATACTTAGTATATTCGTGTTTATAGATAGAGATAGATCTTCTAGCCTTTGTCTTTTTTGAATGTGTGTGAATAATGGAACATCACATGTTTTTTATAGGCAAGGCAAGGGACCCTGCTTAAAACTCAAAATGTAACTATTAATTTATGATTTGACTGCTCCATCAAAAGTCAATAATACAAAATAAAAACCTTCTAACATCTACTTAAATACTATTTATGAACCACATAACATTTATATGCTAATATTCTCCCACTTGGTCCATATACTACTAATATAATCTTTATTTAGACAAATAACTATGGTCATAACTTGTCAACTTAAACTTGATATTGTCACTAAAAATTAATTGCACATGAATCATGACGGTTATATTTTATATTAAACATTTATTTCCATGAATTACAATATTTAACTCTTCCTTAGTGAAATATAGGGTCCTAACTTTATTGATTCAATCTAAATCCTTTAATGACCAACTTAATGAGCACAATGTCATAGAATGAAAAGGACAAACTTTAATGCAAGCCCTTAAGTCCACCATATGATCATAAAATACTATAGCTAGCAAACTTTTATTGGACCATTGATTATGTGTTTATATACTCAATAGAGATTAATTTTCCTTTAATGTCTACTTTATGTCAATATGATTGTCTCAACTTTTATCTTTATTCTTCTTCAAAAAGAATACTTAACCTGAGATTCTTCATTGGCCTTCAATGAAATTGACAACTTCAAGACCAAAAACTTTATGCCTATGACTAATTTCATAGCATTCAATAAATTATTTCCTTAAAGTGGTTTTTAAGAGTATCACATACTCCCATTTATTTTCTCAAAATTCACTTGTCAAGAAAATTCACTTCCACTTATTAAGAAATTTCACTCCCACTAACTTTTGGAATGTGAGTATAGGGTAATAAAATATAAACTCCTTTGTAATAATATAATATCAATGCTATGATAATTCTTAACTTGTAAATTCAAACATTTTGGTACAAGATATTTATAGAATTTACAAAGTTTATATATGAAAGATAAACATCATAATAAAATAGTTCATGCCTATGGATATAGAAATATCCTATCATGACATTTAGTCCACAACTTGATAAATTATTACTTCCCAATGGGGAAAAAAGTAATAATTCCTTTATAACATTGTCTAGGATGCTATGGCTACTCTTAAACATGTAATCCATATAAGCTTTCATAATATGTAAACCAAATGTCATATTTACAAATGTAAATCATGTCCTTAATTTATGAATTTAGAGACATAAAACTTGCATGTGGGTCAAAGTCTTACTCATTTAGATTCATAACATAACCTTATGATAAAAATATCAAATTATGTTCCTTTTCTTAATTCTTGTGGGTAGATTAAGAAATATAATTTTATATTTTATCCTAATTGATTATACAAATATAACAAAATTTCTTGTGGGATAAAAATTATATAAGTATAATCAATCATAATATTATGTCTAATTCTTCATGTGATCTTAAATAACAATATATAATTTCAATTAGTTAAAGATTTTATGACTAATCAATGATTAACTCAAAAAGAATTTTGTATATGCAGCCATAAAATATTTCTTTCTTTGTCAATCCAAATTAATTTTCAATTAAAATTAAACACAATCAATTAAAGACATTAATAGGATGTTTAATAGCAATTAACTTGTAATGAAAATCAACTAACAATAGATAGCACAAATAATTAATTACAATTATGAAATTAAAATAACATATTCTCCTTAGCGCAACAGATGCCGACAATAACATATTTTCATTCAATAATTGAAATTAAAATTTGGAATTTATCTTATGATGGGAAAGTGTATGCATCCCCTCATGAATTATCCTTTTAATTATGATATATTTCATGGAGTCTCCTTTTTATATTTAAATCGTAAAACACAACCCCCTTTATAGTCACTCATCAACAACACAATCTATTGATATGCACCCTTGTAGTTAATATGTGAATTTCTTAAAACATTCATGGATACTCAATAGCAAAGTGACTTACTACGGGTTTTACCGGAGACATATGAAAATATCATATTAATCAACAAACTTAAAATTCTCAATCATTTAATAATAAAATCAAGTTGAATAAAAAGACTACAAAGATAGGCTCTGATACTAAATGCAATAAATTTAAAACCTTGGTTCATGATATAAAGACGAATAAATTATTTAGTAAGCAGAAACATACACAAAAACATATCTCTTGTAACCATTGCTATCAAGTTCTATGTCATATGCTTTCTCACAAGTAAAAAAATACAAACTATATCTATGTTTATAGATAGAGAGAGATTTATTAATCTTTGTCTTTTTTGAATGTATGTGAATCGATGAAGCATCACAGACTTTTTATAGGCAAGGCAAGAGACTCCTTAAAACCCAAACTGTAATTGTTACCTTATGATTTGACTTCTCCATGCCAATAATACAAATAAAAACCTTGTAACAACTACTTAAATTTTGTTTATGAGCCACATAATGGTTATATGTTGACAATTTAGGGATAATACTAATGCCTTTAATCATCTTTGAACATATTATAAAAGTGAGATAGGATTTTTAGTTGACGTGACACTCTTTGATTGGAGGGACGGATCAAATGATTTCCACCAATGTCAAAACACCTAATTAATACTCATTATTTCCTTCACCTTATGGCATGTGTTGACTCCTTGACAAGCGTACCAATTCTTACAAGTAGTAATAAAACAGTAAGACCGAGTATCGAGTTTACATGAACTTTGTTTGTACTCAGAGTAATATATATATATATATATATATAATGTTTAAGCAATTTGTGACTCAAATCGAATCTTGTTCATTGATTAAGTACAAATATAAACTAATGTAATTTAACTACAAAGCAAGGAACATGAAAGGTTAAGAAAACAAACGTTCGGAGTTGTAAAATGGTGTTGGTGATGAGTTATGGAACATGTCGAGGGCTCTGTTTACCAAAATTACTCTTAATGCAATCATAATTGATTTTTCTCTTTTTAACATGAATAATTATCACCCGCATCTTCTAATTAACTCTAACCATGATCCCTTAAGTGAGAACCAAAATCACTTAATGTCGCAAAAACTTGTTAATCGATTGGCAAGTATACCAATTTTGTGACAAGTAGTAAAGTAAACAGAAGCCCGAGTGTCAAGTCCACGGGAACTTTATTTGTAGTTGTGTTGGTAAATCCCGAATTTGTAAGCAATAGAAGAAGAAAGGAGAAGAAGACAGAGGCAATAAATTGCAAAGGTGAAATTGCAGGTAAAGAAAGAAAAAGGTAAAGAGGAAAACAATTAGAAAATTAAATGATCGCTTGTAATGCCAAAGACAAATGCAGAGTAAGATAATGTTGGGCCCTAGTAGGCCAAAACTACTTATGATATAATGTAATTAATTTTCTCTAATTAATGAGTCCCTTGTTTCCACTTGCTTTTGCTGAACTACCATATCTTTGATTTCCCGCACGAAGGGCCTAGTTTATTTATCTTTTTCCCCAAATTTCTTTGATGAGATAAGATAACCACACGCATTAAGATAAGAGATGCAAAATTATGTGGGCAAAATAAATATAAATCTATTTCTAGTAGTGAGTTTATTAAGATACCCTTCCCCGGTTCTCTAGAAAATAACCATTTTTCAATGCATTACCCTCTAAACAATATATGAGTGATCAAACCATAATAATAAATAAGCACAGAGAAGAATAATGAAAACAAAATAACATTAATTAGATAATAGACAAAGGATTATATTATAAGCATTTTGGCCTCCAGGTACCTAACAATGAGGGTTTATCCTCTCATGGTCATGAGAGACTTTACACTTCAGGGTTTAATGAAAGAAGGTGATAGATGACTAATACAAGAAGATGGTGAATGGCTAAGGAAAGAAGGTTTCTCCTAAGGGATAGACCCCGTGCATGGGTTGTGAGACTGTATGTCATTTTCTTCTGCTTCCTCCTCCTTATATAGGCACTAGCTAGCTTAATTTTCATGTTGACTTTGGGCTTAGCGCGAGCTTTCGCCTTTGGGCTTCTTCGTGGGTCTTTTTCATGCTAAGCGTGTGTTGCACGCTGAGCGAGAATGTGCGTTGAGTTTGCGCACTAAGCGAGCTTTCCAATTCTTCCTATTTTTCTTCAAGGCTTTTTTCTTCCAATTTTTGCATTAATTTTCCTCCAAAGCACTTGAAATCTTCTTCTTTTAACTTTTGCTAATCAGAACTGCAAAGATATTAATTTTCTTATTATTTTATTAAAAACAACAGTAAAGTAAAGAAATTGCAATCATTCTTAGCCAAAATTGACTATCAAATTAACCTAAATTTCGCAATTATCAATGTCGCTCCTATTCCCTTAAGAGTTATATTAAATAATTTGCATTACAAACAAAGATGCATAAATAGGTTAGACAATACCACTCTATCTCTAGACATGGATCACCTAAATGTTCTTCCAAAGTTCTTAGCATATAAATATTTTTTAATGTCTAAATCCTAAAATAGTGCATGAAAATGGATGATTAGAACACAAACATGTGAATGAGCACATGAAAGAACAATAATATTAACATTATATTAATAGATAGTATAGAATCATTACATCAAAGAGAGTTTGGTTTGCAGAGTCCCCAATAACGGGTGGTTTTAGCTTCTCATTGTCATGAGAAACTTACAAGTATAAAAGGTAGAATGAAATGGAAGAGAAATAAGGTGAAATGAATCAGCCAGAGCTGCGAAAGAAGATTTTCCTTACATTAGTTGCTTGAGCTTTTCTTTTCTTTCCTCTGCCTCCTTTTGCTTTGTGCTGAAGGATCCTGGATGAATGGATGTTGATTTTATATATAAAATCCACTTTTTTGCAAATATCTTCTCACTTGATGACCAATTAGAACCGTCATTGTGCGCTAAGCTTACACTTGCACGTTGAGTGCACATGCTAAGTCCAACTGACTTAAGTGATTGCGTGCTAAGCCTCCATATACTCGCTACAGTTGGCCTCTAGGTTGGTTTCTTGCGCTAAGCGGGCTTCTTGGGTTGAGCAGTCCTGATGTGCTAAGTTAGGATGTCGCATTGAGTAGGACACTTCATTTCTTCAAACCTCTTTCATACCTCTATTATATCTCTACAAAAAATACAACCAAAATTACTATAAAATCATTAATTTTAGCATCTTATGGATAAAAATTCAAAAGAAACTAAGTTCTTGTTGTTTTAACACAAAAAAAAAAACAATAAAGGAGAAAAAAAATAGATAATTGCTATGTGATTTCAGTGTACAAATGGCATATGCATAACACTTATCAACATGCAATTTCTAATAAAGGAAATTATTGATATAGTTTATATCAAGTTTAAGTGTAAAAAAATCTTTAATCAATAAAATAATTAATGATAAAAATAGTGACAAATGATTTATGCGAGAGATGATGACAATAGTAGTGGTAATATATGTGTTATTTAATTTTTAATGTTGAAAATTTATATATGGTTACATGACCTAAATTTACGATTCTAGCTAATTTCATACAATAATCAAATTTCTCATGTAACATATACATATAAGGTTAAATAAGAAAAAAAATAGATTATATAATAATCATATATAAATTTTGATTTATATATCTTTTAAAATAATAATAAGAAGTTAAATGATAATAATTTAATTTATTGATGAATCTTTTAACTTAACATTGAACCTTTCTAAAAAAATAGTTAACTTTTTTTTTAAAACAATGAACCAGTTAGTTCAAAATATTTCTTTATCATATTGTGAAAAAGAATAACTCAAAATGCTCAATATGGGATCAATTTATTTATTAACTGATAAAAAAAATTATTTCTTTATCACTATTTTGATCAATTAATTTTGCAATAATAACTTTCTAGAGCATCTATAATATATAATTGCTTAAATAGGTTGTTTATCATAATTTTGTGGGTCTTATAATTCCATGTAGATTTAAAAATTCTATATAAAAATTGACTCCAATGCTAAGGTTGGTGAAATTTGATTTCAATGTAGATTTAAACATTCTATTTATGATATAGACTTGTTAATTGATGATTGCTTATATAAGCAATGTTATATGATTTGCTCTAGTGAAAAAAATAATTAAGGTTAACCAATATTGTTTAAAGTTAAGCAACTCATGTAAGATGCTCTTATTTAAACAAAGGGATACCTAATTGAGTCACCCATTTTTCAATAATTTTTTTGCTAGTAATACATTATTTAACATACTTTTTAATATAGTCTGTGCTATTAGTTGAAATTTTTTAAAAATCACAAAAAGAATTGGATCTAACATCTTATTTATTGACTCTATCATGATTTTGTAATTTCTAGTAAATTTTAAGCAATAGTAGAAAATATGTTAAGAGGAGTATGTTAACATCTTTCTTTTCATTTAAATTAATTGATTTAATTTTTTCAAAAGGACCTTTATTGTTTTAGCAGAGGATGTGTTAATAAACCAAGTAATTGAATACAATTAATTAATGTGTCGAAGATAAGATTAAATTGTTTAAGTAATATCCAAATTTACTTTTCTCTCGTTCGAATTTTGAATTATTCAAGATCTCTTTTTCTTATTGAATTGAAGGGTTAAAATAAAAAAGAATGTAGGTTATGAGCATTTAGTTTACATTAATCGGTTTAATTTTCAGTGTTTTACCCTTAAAATTTAAATCATTATACGGTCTTACTCATCATAATTTTTTTGGGGAGAACTCATCGTAATAAAATTTGATAGGTTAAGATATATATATTTGCATTTTTATTAGTTTAAGTATGTTATTGTTATTGTTAGAATATTAGAATAATGTAATTAAAAATGATTATTTATTTAAAATAAAATATTATATTAATTTGTAGTTTATATGTGTATCGCTAGTTGTTTTTAATATAAGCCTTGCCTTATAATAATTACAAACCGATTTTATAATATTATAAGGACAATCAATGAATAGTAGGCTCTATGATAATTATTTGGGTTTCTTGTCATAATCTTCCATAATTATTTGTTCCCTTCTAGCCGCTGTTACCCAAATATTAATGTAGAATTTCAGCGATTATTTTGTTTTCATCTTATCAGCTGCAGCTTCATATTAATATAAAAATAGACCATTCAGATATAAAATAGCATGAACTAGTCTCATGTCAAGAAGTTTTGATTGTACTAGCAGTTTTGCAGCGTTCTGATTTAAAAAATATTTATCAAGCTATTCATCTTTGACTTTTCCAAAAAGGTCTATGAAAGATCACTATTCTTACCGTAATTATCGATGATACTGATCTTCAACTTGGATCAATTCTCTAGTGAGCTGTCAGCTGTGAACCCTTACAATAATATTGTATGAGAATTTATTTTAGTCAACAGGTATTTTGTCTATACCAGTTATAAGATCCGATATGTAACTCCAAGTCATTTACGTTCTTTTGCAATTGAAATTATAAAGTTAATTCCAGTGGCACATGTTTTGAACAATTGTTAATTAAAAAAAAAGGCAAAAAAAAAACATTATACCCACTAATGATTTGCTAACATAAGGTGTTTGATATCTTTGGCAATAATCTCGGAATTAAATTATATTCATGTTCAGTTTACAAGAGAATAATAAACCAATTTTAGGTTATAATAATGGGTACAGATAAAAAAAACTACCACGTGTTTTAAACAAATTAAAAAAAACAAATTTCATAAAAATCATTAAAAAAAGTCTTGCAATAAATGAAAAAGAAAAGGTAAACAAATAAAATAAAACAAAAACAGAATTAAAATATAAATACAAAATAGATACAAAAATGAATTTACCTTTATTCATATTTCATGCGAAGATATTTTCTTATATCCCTTCGCGATTATCATTTCTTATTGTATATACATTATCTTCATCTTTTTTTGTGCAATTCATATAACCTTGATCGATAAGAAGTCTCATAAATATCAAAGCTCGATTAATCAATCTTATCACTAACATTCGACTTTTCGAGCAGTTATAAATGCATACCTCAATTTTGGAGTGTATGGGTGAAAATAAGAGAGAAAAAGAGAGAGACAATAATTGATATCACAAATAATATGATAAAAATTAAAGAGAGAGAAGAAAAAATGAGATAGAGAGTAAATGTATGTTTGGTTTTTTCTTAACATCCATGATCCTTTCTTAAGAAATAGGTACCAACTTTTTGGGTGACTTTAATTAGGTCCAGTCCTGATATAGAATAGGCGACTATCATATCACATTTGTTAGCTCCAAATCTTTTGTAGTGTCGATGTCTTATTAGGTTCCTTCTTTTCCTAAATTTAGCTCAACCAATTCCCCAAATCTAACTCAAACAATCTTCTAAATCTAGCTCAATCAATATAGCAACTCTCTACATGAAAATCTTGTACTACGTATAATTTTTAAGAAAAGAAGAAGACGACGGAAAACAATTCAATCTTACCATAGACGAGCATTAGGACCAATCTCAATCTATTCGGCCATGATTGGAACAAATTTTGTTTTATTTTATATTTTCACTAAATCCTGTTAAAGTTTTAAAAGATGTTCCAATAAGGTATACTAAAAAAAACCCACTAGGACCGCCCCGGTGATAATGAATTTGAAATATTAGGCATGAAGTCTTAGGTTAAACTTCACTGTAATCATTGTGCATAAAAAAATATACTAAAAAAATCATTATAAGAGTCAAGAAGAAAAAAATAGGAAGAAAAAAAAACTTATGAATATTGTTTCCTTTATACCCCAAAACAACTCATAAAAAGCATATAAATGAATGGCCTATTCAATTGACGTAGGCTCAAGGGAGCATGATTGTCTTAATTCATCCTCTCATAGTTTAGGGGGTTAGCTTTGGAGATCCACACTACATGCTATGCTCACCAAATGCATTAATAATAAAGCAAACAAATGAAAGCATATTCTCAAGTTGTGGGACTGAGACCGTTTGTTTGCCAAGGGTTAGTGGGCTAACTCGTAAGTGGCTGTGACCCAACTTGGGCTTATTATTGCATTTAGATGAACTGATTAAAACTAACTCATAAAAAGACAAACAATATTCTTTGATGACATCGACTACACTACACTAGCTAGCTTTCCAATGGTGTGTGGATGGGAATTGTTGGATGAATAGGTTCTTTCTAGTTTATACGCATTATTAATTTTCATTGTTCTTGAGTCGCTATTAAAAGTGAGTTTAAATTTAATTTAATTCTATGAAATTAATTTATAAGATGAAAATTATTTTTTACTTATATAATTTATCACAAGTATTATCTTTAGTCAATATATGATTTTAATATATCTTTTTTTTATCCTTAACTACCTATAACTTGGGACTTTCAACATATCCTGCAGAGGAATGACCATAATTCAAATTACTTTTTTTATGTGTATTTTTCAATCATAAAATTCAAACATGGGATACTATGCGTTGGATAAGGTTTTTTTTTACACTTTACGACACAAACAAGGGGTTATCCGCCGACAAGGCATCCCCAACTTGACCACTCTTTGCCAGGGTGTCTCTTGGCCTTGTCAAAGCCCAAAGGGTTCTAATAATAATCATTTAGACTTTCCATGAAATTAAATACATAAAAAATGAAAATATCCAAATTATTTAATATATTTTGTACCATTCTATTCTACTTTTAACGGTTGATTTGATTTTTGATTAGCGAAATTGAACCCTTTTAGGCACCAATTTCTCGTCTCTCTACTAATGTTCTGTCTCCAAATGAGTTGCAAAAGTTAACCAATAGTAGGTTCAATATCAATAGTACCCTTTTGGCTCCATTTTCTCTCTTTCTTGCATCGCCTTGCATAGCAATAATTGAATGGTTGCCGCAATGAACAGTTAACAAAAGCGTTGACAAAAGAAAATTAACCGTCAGAAGTTAATGTGATAGCAACAACTAATGATTATATACCAATAAGCCGTCACTCCAATTATATCAATAACTAGTACTACTAATGAAACGAAATTAAGTAGTTGAAATAACAAAAGCAATGTAACTAGTTAATCAACGATATGTCAAATAGTTTGATATTCCTCCCTCGATCTCTTTTTCATTGGTGGTGGTTGGTTTTTTCTCCCTTCAAATCCTATCTTGCATATAGGAATATTAACTAGAAGCCAAGTTGGCAATTGTGGTCTCCGCAATAGATCGAAGTTCGGGTTGATCGACAATCCATATTTCATTGGTTCAGATTTTCTCCGGTGGCATATTGATTAGATGAGGTTTTAACCATTAAAACTGTCAACTAATTATTATGTAACAAATTTTACACTGCATAATTTTTTTTCTTTTAAAATTATTTAAAATATTTTATAAATATTTTAAAATTATGGATGGAGATGAGAACAATTTAATGGACACTCTCATATTAAATTTGAACGAGAGGGACCTGTGTCCCTCATTTCATGGTATTCAGATTCAGGTATGGGAGGACATGTTATTGCATGGTAGAAGCTGGTCTAAGAGTACCCAGTGAACAATATATCCAAACCTCTCCCATACCCTTTATTTCATAGATCATTCGGGTGTCACCATACCGATAACCCACATCTGTTTCCTCGTTATAATTGTCCTAGCTTGAAAGCATGACTAGGGTATGATAGTTACATTTGTGGGGTCTAGGTCGGGACCTTATATAATTATTTTGTTTAAATTAAAATTCCGTATAAAATAGTGCATGCAATTGACACGAATGGGTCTGGAAATGAAATCTGTAGCTTTCTGGTCGGGAATGGTTAAAATGTTTATCACTCTTTTTTATTCTAGCACTTTGTCATTGGCTTCCTTTATAAGTATATGAGAACGTACGCATAGAGGGTTAATTAAAAACAAAATCTCTTAACAAAAAAAATCCAAATATATAAAAAAAAAAGTTATGATAAAAGTGGATAAATATCACACGCATTTTAATTTCTGTTGTTCTATTAATTTGAGTACACTAACTTTAAAGTATTAAATTTGCACCTTCTAACTTTAAAGTAACTTTGATATGGAAAATTTACAAAAGAAAGTTTTGACTTCGTTTGTCAAATAATAAATAATAGTCTTTGGTGGTACTTAAGTACCGAATACATGTATCTTAATTTACATGTATGGTGATTAAATGTCATATGCTGCATGCATGTACTTGTGATTTCCTTTTCTACATTTTTACTACTTTAACTGTGGTCTCCCTTTCTATAGTTTATATTTTATCTAATTTAGAATATGAATCTACACGTCTTGTTAGCATTTACATACTGCTGGTTTAAAAAAAAAATATTGCTGGTTAAGACCAAAAAAATATATATTCCTGGTTAAAAATGATCACGGTTGCCGGAAATCTTGGTTCAAAATGTTAACTGTTTGTAATAATTCATGGTCATAACATTTTGAAATTTTGTAACGCTCATCAGTTTTGAAAGCCATTTTGAATGGTTGTTAATGGATGATAATGGCCAATAAAGAATTGTAACAGCCAATAATGAGTGGTAATGGCTGATAAATGCATTCTTGATGGTAGAATGCCTATATAAGCACATGAATTTGGTCCCTGAGCTCATCCCTTCGAATTCAGTCTTATACACCATCTAGAGAGTGGAAGAGAGAGAGCTTGGAAGAACCAAAACAAGAAACTCTTCATAGCAATGGCTGGAGGTATGTTTTGATCTGTAATTTCCGCATTTTATTAATAACCTGTGTTTCTTTGTAGTTTGTAATATCACAGGTTAAAAGAGATTTGTTCTAACATTTGGTATCAGAGCAAGAATTGCCTCTGCCTTGTCCATTTTCGTTTTTCGGTATTTTCCGATTTGATTTTGTTTATGGTATGAAGGGCCTTGTTTCTTAAAAATAAAATTAGAAATATGTATTTCGTTTGATTTCCTTAATTTTGGCTTTTGAATCGTAAAAAATGGTGTCCGAATGAATGAAAAACGAACGGGTCTGCGTATGAGTCGGGTTTGACCCGCTAAAGGTTGAAGATGATGAACAGTGTTTTAAAAAAAAAAAAAAAAGGACAAAAACTCCTACATTTTGTGCTAGCTGGGTGTCGAACCCTTGACTCCGAGAACACTAATGTATGTGCAGACCACTAAACCAGTAAGGCTTTTTTGATATGTTGTCGTTTTTAATACGTTATATACACATTGTGCTTTACAGTTTTTTGAATTTTGATTTAATTTATGCATGAATATATTCTAGAACATTTTATTCTATGCATATATATATGAAATCAAATGCATAATATTATATTTCAATTATAAAATTATATGAGAATCTTATTCATAATTATATTGTATCTTCATTTTGAAATGCAAAATACTATTTATTCTCATATAATAAATTTTTATGTCTAAGTGATCTTTATGATTTTGATTAATTATGGATTAGCCACAGCATCTATATTTGATTAAAATTATATATTAAGTTGGTTAAAGATCATATAAGGAATTAGACATAATATTGTAATTAATTATACTTATATAATGAATTTTATCTCACAAGAATTTTTATTATATCTGTATAATTAATTGGGATAAAATGACGTATTATTTTTCATGATTTACCCACAGGCATCATGATGTATGTATAATTTGTCGATTTTATCATAAAGTAAAAATTTACGATAGAAATTAAATTATTTTCATATTGTACCCGCAAAGCATGAATATTAAGCAAATAATTTGATTATTCTATCATAAGGTTTAATTGTTTCTTATTGAATTAAAAATTTAGCCCACATGCAATTTTTATGTCACAAGATTCAATTTTATGGTATGTTTACATTGGTAAAAGATACAATTAAGATTAGTATGCCTCAAATTTTGACATAAGCCTTTGAATTTTGCAGCTTCTCAAACTATTAATTTTTCTGATATTCAATGTGATGTTCCCGAACTCAAAGGAGATAACTATAAGATATGGAAGGAGAGAATTCTTTTACAATTGAGGTGGATGGACATAGATTATGCTATAAGGAAAGACGAACCACCTGCAATCACAAATGAAAGTAGCCCAGCTGACGTTGCGCTATATGAGCGGTGGGAACGATCCAACCGGCTCAGCGTGATGTTCATTAAGACTAAAATCTCGGCTGGGATACGTGGTTCTGTTGACCAGCATGAAAAGGTCCGAGACTTGCTTAAAACCCCATGGATCAATGCATATACCACAAGGTTAGTGGGAGTAAAATATGCTTTCTTGTTTTATATGTAGATGATATTTTACTTGCAGCCAATGATCGGGGTTTGCTACATGAGGTGAAACAATTTCTCTCTAAGAATTTTGACATGAAGGATATGGGTGATGCATCTTATGTCATCGGCATTAAGATTCATAGAGATAGATCTCGAGGTATTTTGGGTCTATCACAGGAAACCTATATTAACAAAATTCTAGAGAGATTTCAGATGAAAGATTGTTCACCAAGTGTTGCTCCCATTGTGAAGGGTGATAGGTTTAATTTGAACCAATGTCCAAAGAATGACTTTGAGAGGGAACAAATGAAAAACATTCCTTATGCTTCAGTTGTTGGAAGCATCATGTATGCTCAAGTATGCACAAGGCCTGACATTGCTTTTGCAGTTGGAATGTTAGGAAGATATCAGAGTAATCCAGGTATTGACCACTGGAGAGCTGCTAAGAAAGTGTTGAGGTACCTTCAAGGGACCAAAGATTACATGCTTATGTATAGACAGACAGACAATCTAGATGCGATTGGTTATTCAGACTCAGACTTTGCTGGTTGTGTTGACTCTCGTAGATCAACATCTGGGTACATTTTCATGATGGCTGGTGGAGCTATTTCATGGAGGAGTGTTAAGCAGTCTTTGACTGCTACTTCTACCATGGAAGCTGAGTTTGTCTCTTGTTTTGAGGCTACATCACATGGTGTATGACTTAAAAGTTTCATTTCTGGGCTGAAGATAATTGATACTATTTCAAGGCCTTTAAGAATTTTTTGCGATAACTCAGCTGCTGTCTTTATGGCTAAGAATAACAAAAGTGGAAGTCGAAGTAAGCACATCGACATTAAGTACTTAGCCATTAGAGAAAGAGTAAAAGACAAGAAAGTGGTCATTGAGCATATAAGCACTGAGTTGATGATCGCTGATCCTTTAACTAAAGGCATGCCACCGTTTAAATTTAAGGATCATGTAGAAAGAATGGGACTTGGTTCCAATTTATGATTGTATACATATATGTAAAAATTGAAACTTTTATATTATGATATTTTCTCATATTTTGGTGCACATTGATTTATTTGAGAAAAATTATGTTTTGGACCAAGAATAAACATTGGGTTTATTCATGAAGTTTTATTACCACTTTAAGTATACTGCTTGGGAAATTGAGTATATTGTAATACATAGATGATATTACTCGTTATAAGAGGAACTATCACTATGATTCATATATTCATTTCTTAAGAAGATTGAGCATTAAGTCAAAATGTTTGGACCAAGTGGGAGAATGTAATAATTCATGGTCATAACATTTTGAAATTTTGTAACGCTCATCAGTTTTGAAAGCCATTTTGAATGGTTGTTAATGGATGATAATGGCCAATAAAGAATTGTAACAGCCAATAATGAGTGGTAATGGCTGATAAATGCATTCTTGATGGTAGAATGCCTATATAAGCACATGAATTTGGTCCCTGAGCTCATCCCTTCGAATTCAGTCTTATACACCATCTAGACAGTGGAAGAGAGAGAGCTTGGAAGAACCAAAACAAGAAACTCTTCATAGCAATGGCTGGAGGTATATTTTGATCTGTAATTTCCGCATTTTATTAATAACCTGTGTTTCTTTGTAGTTTGTAATATCACAGGTTAAAAGAGATTTGTTCTAACACTGTTGCCGTAACTTTCGTGCTGTTTAGAAATTTTCTTTACTATTGTGTAGTCAAGGTAATATAGGTAATGAGTAATGTTATTTGGTACGAGAATTACGTTACGAATTGGAGTACGAGAAGTAGGAATTGATAACTATACAAGATGGGATTGTTGTGAAAAGATTTTATATATATATATATATATATAAAACTACATATCTCTCTTTTAAGTTTTTAACAAATCAATGTTTTTCGCACCAAAGAGCATTTTCCATAGGTAATTTGCCTATTTTGATAAGCAAAAGAAGTATTAAGGGAGTTGAATGCTCTTACCCATCTACACATTTACTATCCAAAAACCAGTAATACACATAAAACTAAATCGGAACATCACTCACAAAGGATCAATGCTTTTTCCTTTTTGTAACATGGCTGAGCCCTATAAATTTATCCAATTTTGACAGGTATGCACGATCTAAAAGATGGTCTAAGGGTTTAGTCTCTTTGAACTAACATTGTCTGGGAACGAGATTAAAACTACAAAGAAAAATGTTTTACCGGTAGTTATATATAGTTTGCTCGATGGTTAAAATTGTGGTTTGGTCCTGCCATAGGCAAATGATTAAATGGATCCTACCGTAGTTTTTATGTACGGCAGGATCATCGACCCCATATTCAAGCGTCACAAATGTGTTACCTGCAATTTTGGACTATGTGAGTAATTACGAAATTTACTCATTGTTGGCAGTTACCAAACTCCAGCCAATGACAATAATTACTAATTAATCGTGGTTTTCAAACATAACCGACTATTTTTTTTTTTCAATATTAACCGCAAGAATAAATAGTACATATTAGTGTAAAAGATTTATATTAGCATTTAATACTATCATAAATTTAATAACTTTTATAATAATTACATACTTTAAAAATCTTACTAACACTCTAACCACAATTTAAACTGTGGTTAAGTCTCGCATTCTAGACTGAAAAAATGTATGCAGCTAGTTACAGTTACAAAACCAGCTGCAAAATGTAAGATTTAAAATTAAAATTGCAAGGAATATAAAACTTTACATTGAAGCCACAAACTTGGGATGAGTCTGGTAATTCCAAGCATCATGGAACAGAGTGGATCGTAGATATCAAATGAAGTACAAGAGTTATAAAATAAATAGTGAAATTAAAACTGTTTATATATAGGAAGTTATTAATCTTAATCATGTTGCCCATGAAATCCACGCAGCCAAGTCTGCTAAAAAATTAGCGAGTCTAAAATGATACTGAGAGAAAAAGACAAAGTTTAGAAAATAAATGCCCACGTTAATTAAAATGATGAAATTGCAGAAAATAATTCATGGAAAACTTCACTCATGTTAATGATAAATTGGCGATAAATGCATTTAAGAAGCAGTAGACATGTAGAGTGATCAAAGTTACTACGTAATGGTTCAAGCTACTTAAACTAAATACATATATAGGAGATATTTAACTTTCCTAAATAATTTAATTTCCCTGTGTTTTGCTCCTTCCATTTTGTATTGAACTACTGATGATGCAAGGAGAAGAATCCAATCCAAGAATGCATGAGTAAAGAAATGACAATGGAAAAGGTTAAAGGACTTGTTTAGTTCTTGAAGAAAATACTCCCTTGTTTTGCTTCCTACAGCCATATTCATGATTACACAATTCATCATACACTTTTAGATCAATCTAGAAAGAGTTAGAAATTAGAACACTCATTATCAAACTTTGACTCTTACACCAAATAGAAAAACATGAGAACATGATGGATGCAGTATTTATTTTTAACCATTAAGAATAAAATATTGGAGTGCATAACTGAGAAATGAGATTACAAATTGTGGAATACAGTCAAAGTTGTAAGCAAGAAAAGAATGACAAAAAAGTATCACATTTTCAAGTGGACAGTATAGTGTATGTGTGTGATTTAATTATAATAATATCAATGACGGATTAAAATACTATATAGATGTGTTTTCTTATACATGCTTTATATACACTAGTCAGCATCAACTTGCACCAATAAAAACTTGGCAAATTTACACTATAAATTAAAATGTAAAATAAATATGACTGTTGGATTGCAACAAGTGCATTGCACAATTTAAAATGGAGCAAGCATTTCTTTTCCATATCAAACTGTGATGCTAGGCTACTAGCTTCAATTAAAAAACTTGATGAACTTTAGGAGATAATTACAACCAAAAAAACTTATTTGAAATTGTTAAGAAATTTTACAGAAGATGATCTACAAGTCAAAAGCACCATAATGGAAGATTTTCGTCAGAAACCATTAAGGGTATGAAACTAATCTGGTTTTACACAAGTGCCAATAAATGCTCAACCTACCCTTGTGTATGTGTTGATAAAGAAAATAGAACAAGAGAAGCAATGCAATGCAATGCATAGTCTGTCAATTTGTGATGTTGAAATTATTGAAAAGGGGGAGGACACTGCCTTGATCTCCAAAGGACTGTGGAAGATCTAGGATTTTGTTGATGCTGTTTCAAGGATAAGGAGGTAAGAATTTTAGTCAAGTAATGATATCTTCACATACCAAAAAATTCTCAGTTTTTGAAGTCAAGCTCTAGAAACAGAAGTTTTCAGTTTTATATTTCTGTAAGTTAATTTAGCTCTGAACTTTAAAGGCCCAGTAGAAGGAGCATAAAGCAATAATATGATTTCAATTCCCTGTTTCTGACATTTGAGGACCTCATTTGTGACATCACTAGCACTCTAGCACAATGAGGTGAGCAAAAGTAATTTAGCAATTTCACAAAAATTCATATATGCTAGTCTAGAGACTTTTCTGACAAGATATTTACTAGATCACCCTAATGTGGTATGAAATTAATATGAAAACATTAGTGCTTAACTAGATATATGCAAGTTAAAGTAAAAAAGAGAGAAGCACAAAGAACAAGCATACCAAATAATGATAGAAGAAGGAGCACAACAAATAATGACAGAGAAGGAAGCATTTGAAAAAGGAAATAAAGGAAGAGAGAAGTAAATGGAGGAAAATGCAAAGAAACAATCAACCCAAAAGCTTAAGCTATTAGGCTTGAGCTTAGAAATTGCTTTTAGTCACATCACATCTCTTGACACAAAAAACCTTTGGACTTAAGGCCTGAATAAAGCACAAGCACAAAAATACCCTGTGCTTTAAATTTAACACTAAAACAAGAATGATGATAAAGATAAAACAATCATTTACACAAAGAAGGCTCCAACACCATGTCAAGAACCAATGATCCCTAAAGAACCGGCCAATACAAGAACTTACGAAGGCTCAATAATAATTTTCAATTTATATAACTTATACACAAGAAATATATATAAAAAGTTACACCTTATACTTCATTTTTAATGCTAACCTATCAGCGGAAGTATTTTCAATCATAATACTTCATTTTCAAGTAGCTCTAGTAAATTGTTAGCTATATCTTGCCTAAAATAGATATATCAACAAATAAATACACAGACAAAAAAAACGATATAACAATATAAGCAGTCATACCAAGCAGAATACGGCATTAAATCATGACATTGATGATATATGTAGGACTTCTGATATAACATCCATAGCATTTACTATCTGTCAAATGTTTCCAAAACAAGGCACTTATCGTCATGCATATCAATTCTAATTTAAAAAGGAAATATTTTAGACTTAGAAATAGAAAGTGATCCTGCTTAGTGCATAATACATGAGAGAAAGAATACACTGATTACTGAATACATTGAACATTATTCTTCCATCAGCATAACAAAATCTTTAGTTGTAACCAAGCTCTATTCTACCTAACAATAAGTTACAAAGGTTGAACAGAGACAGATAAAACTAAAAGGTACAATTGCATGATAAGAATTTGTTTGTATAGCAAAATTAAGCATGTTAGAGACAAATCAGACAATGAACATATTCCTGAATCAGTAATACAAATTCATTCATCTGCCATATAAATATGAAATATTAATTGATATGCACATTTGGCTAATTGCAAGGCAAATGTCTATAATTGGAAATTCCACAGAAAATCCATAAGTAGAATAAATGAAGGAGAGGTGAGTCAGTCAACGCTATATATCAACGGAGTGAAGAGTTACAATACAGAAGCAACGAGGAGGTGAAAATGAAGCAGAAGAAGAAATGACATAACGCCGAGGTGTATAGAAAGGCCAAGTTTTATCTATATTAATATTAGTTAATTAATCTCTTTGAATTTTGTACATCTTTTTTTTTTTTTTTATCTGAGGACATTGTATATCTGATTTTAGTATTTTAGTTTTTAAAATTAGTTACTTTTCATCATCGTGTATTCTTCTAAAAAAATTATTAAAATTATTAGACTTTTAGAAAATAAATGGTAGAATAAAATGTAACTCTCTCAATCCCTTCTCATTTATCTTGTGTATCGGAATCCTTATTTAATTTAGTTAAATTCGTAATTTCTTATCAATTTACTATTTTTAAACTATTTTTAACTATTAATACTTTTTTAAAAAATATTGAAAATATAAATAAAATTAATGGATGGTAGTTTTAAATGATTTAGAGATTATTTTTTTTTGGATATATGCAAAAATAGTATGTGAAATGCACCTCAAATGCGTTGCTTTGTTTAAATTACGAGTGAAATATAGATAACAAAATAAAAAGAAAAATATACTGGAAAAGAAGTATGCTTGGATAGATAGAAATAAGAAAGAAAAAAAGCAGAAGAAATATTCTATGTTTGCTTGGGTAGACAAAAAAGAGAATAGAAATAAATTATTTTAAATTTTTTTTACTCTATTATTTTTTTCTCAACGTACATGTAATTTTTTGTTATAAAAAAGTATTAAAAATTAAAATAAAAATGAAAAAATTACCCTTTTCCCTCCATTTCATCTCAAGTTGGGAGGGAAAAGTATTTTGGTGGGTCTCGCATAAATAACTCATCTCCTTTATATTTTTCATTTTCAAATAATATCTGATACGTTTATCTTATCTCTCTCCTTTTTATTTCTTTTTACTATTTTTTTAACCCAAAGACACCGAAGGTAAATGAGAGAAACAAAAGAATATTGAGAATGTCAGCTAATTGAAAAAAAAAAAAGAAAAGTGAAAGTCTTACTCTCCAAATTATATATTCTAGTTTATTATATATATATATATATATATATATATATATATATATAAAAGAATTTTTTATGTTACGAAATGATATAATCTAACATTTTCATATTTATTTATTTCAGATAATTTAATTAATATAATTTTATATTTATTTTATATTTAATATAATCTTAAATCAATTATAATACATAAGAATAATATATATTGAAACACTTAGATTTTATATTTATTTTATTTTTTTAATTTTATATAGTAGATATAAGAACAAATTGATATGGTATATTTTTGTTAATCAAAGTACAAATGTAAAGAAAAAGAACTAATTACAAGTATATTATAAAGTATAGTAATGATCGTTAAAAGTAAATTTTATGTGAACACAACTAATAAGAGTTATTTTTAATATTATAAAAAAATATTTAGTTTGATGTTTTTTTTAATTTGTACGGATAAAATTTAAATCAATCTATATAGGTATATTTTACTATTATAAAATATACATATATACAATTTTAACTGATTGTCTGATAAAACAATTTAAGTCAATATTAGTTTATTTTATATATTTATTGAATATTATATATTATATATTTATTGTCTAAACATTCTTTCTATTTTTATTTCATTAGGGGTTCTTTCTATGCCTATATATACTAACATATTAAAATTGAAAGTCTTTCATATGGTTATTTTCTTCTATTTTTTTCCTTTGATTTGCTTAAGATAACATATCGTAATGTTTCATTGATGATATAAAGTAATGTTTCTTATTTTATGTTATTTATGAAATTTCATTCTTTATGTTTAAAAATAAAAAATTTTTAAAAAATTAAAAGAAAATATGTAAGACATCACTAAAATGAAAAGGAATCTTACTTAGGATAACAATCACAATAATAATAATAATAATTTTTTTATGTATATGTGTATATAAAATATATTTAAATGTTTATTGACATATCTACTAACATACATTTATTAAAACATACAAAATTACTCCTATAAATTATAAAATGGGAATTTAATAATTGTGTAACACACAATAACTAAGTAAGTTTATAATATAAGAGTGTAGATTTTAAAATAGTTCATAAAATTAAAAAATAGTTTATTAAGTTAATTTAATAGTCACTCTTAATTAACGAATATCATTATATATTAAAATGGCATTTTAAGTGTTCTATTGATGCTTACATTAGCCCACACATAATAACTTAGTCATCAGAAATTGTCATTTTATTTGTCTTTGAAATTGTAGAACATTGTCAATTTAGTTTTTGAAATTATTAAATATTTTATATTGAAAATCATCAATCATCATTCTTATATCATTGATTATTTTTTTTTGTGAATTATTAATCAATAAACAAAAGCCCCCTAGATTTCTAGAGAAGCTAATACAAGTAGCATCCACCCTCAAGACACTACAAATAAGATATGGGACTATCTCAAAAATATGTAATGTATTAACTTGGCATACTTAAACTATGCTTGGCCAAAAAATCAGGGACTTGGTTAAATTCGCGAAGCACACCGACCCAACTAATATGGTCCTCTTTTTATGGATCGCCTTAACCAAACCATAAAAAGGATTGGGAGTGAGATGAGATTAACTTGATGGATACTCTTTAATATTTTAGACTATTTTACAAATTTAGTAATTTTAGGAAATAAATTGACCCGTTCTAGAATTTCAAAGGTTAAATGACAATTTCTTGTGTCTAGATTGTCGCGATGGGCTAATATAGGCACCAACAAAACACTTAAACATGTTATATGAATTTGTTTGATGTTCTTTGACTAAAGATGACAATCGAAATAACTTTACCGATAGTCTTCAACTTGAAGAATTAAATTAATATCATTTTGCAATTTAAGAGATTAAAATTAAGGATGTTCATGAGATGGATTGATTTGGATTTATGGTAAAATCAAATCCAATTCAGTCGTATTTAATTAGATTGATTTAGCTTGTGTCACTTAGTTATCATAAAAAAATTATTTTATCTTCAAGTTTTTACTTTCACTTATTGTTTATTTAGGTAAAGTTTTATTTTAATAATAATGTAAGAGAGAAATATTCACGATTTTTTAACAATCAATTACTTTTTTTTATAATCATCACTTTGCATGTCTCATTAATTACTACTTAAAATTTGATGAAAAACTATATAATAAATATGACCAAATTAAGATACTAAGTAACGGTAACATTAAGAAAGATCATAAGAAGATCAAAATAAATAAAAGAAAGAAAAGACAAAACTAGGTAAAATAAAAAATAAAAATATAAAGTGTATTATCATATTAGATTAATTTGAGTTGGAAAAAAAACTCGACAACCGATTGAACTATATATACTTGATTTGGTTCATATATGAAGAAACAAACAATTAACAAAATCAATTTAAATCTATTCATATGATATTTTTTATCCATATGAAGGAGAGTTTTAACAATTCACATACACTATCCAACCAATTAAGCTCTCTCTTAGATTGATTTAGATTATCAAATTCAACAAATACTCCTAATTAAATTTAAGATTTACTCATTTTGCCCCAACCTTGCAACCATTCGAATCAAAGTGAGAGGCACGACAAGTGAGTTGTAATATGTTATTATATTATAAACCTAGGATCTATTTGTAAATATTAAAATTTTTAAGCTGATAATAAAATTATTTTGAGGATTTCAGAGCAAAATTAAAAACTATAAAAACCCAACATATTACAGATCGATTTCATAATCATAATCATCTGTGCACCATTTCACTCAATTTCTGTACACGGCACTTAAAATAAAATATATAGAATGAGAGAGAGAGAGAGGATATGTTTCTTCTTCTGTCGTCACGATCGTAAATCGTAACGTAAGGTACTAATAACAAAAGAAGGTTTATTTTTTTGAATTTTTAATTGAAAATAAAAAGAAAAGGAAAAGGAGAGAAAAGACAGTGTGGGTAAAGTTTGTGTTACCTTCGTTGAGACATGATGACAATTTATCGGCTGAGAGGCCAATGATCCACTTAAAGAGAAACCTATGATCAGTCTTGGTCTATAGCTCTATATAATCTAAAAGAATAATATTCGTACACTTTGAATAATATTTTTATGTTTTCTTTTACTTTGTTTTTCTTTTTTTATTTTACATCACATCATTTATGATATTATTATTCGTTTATTTTTAATCTTCCTTCCTTCCTTCTGCCGCTTACACTAAAAAATAGTGTATAATAATAATTTTCCTATAATCTATATATTCTCATCTACCATCATTTCACTCACATGCAGGGTCATTTGGATTTCGGACCAACCCTAATCCCCTATAACTATAACTATATCTACTTGGGCATGGGGACCATCTCACGTCAAATTTCGTTTCCAATTGACGTAAATCTACATTATTGGCACATTGTTATCAAATAAATAAATAAATAAAAAGACCCTGTGGCACCCATGTTCTGAAGAGTGTACTATTAACTTAGTGCTCGATTAATTATTATACTGAATAATTTTGTATTAAAACAAAGTAAGAATTTCGTTATTGAAACTAAATAAAGGTTATATGATGAATAACTTATTATATTTTAAGAAAATAACTAATAATATTCTTTATTATTGATTTTTTTAAAAAGTGTATATAATGCAATAGGAGGCCCAAAATCAAGAAGCTAACGCAGAATTAATTTTGTTTAATTTATATAAATATATCAAATATAAATATCATGCAATAAATTTTTGAAATTATTTTTAATAGTACTTTTCATACAAAAACCTATAATCTTCACGTTTTTAACTAAGTTTTTAAAAAATAAACATTAAAGTATTTAAAAGAACATAATGTTTAAGCCACGATAAAAAAAAAAGAGGAAATATATGAAATCAGATAAGAAGTGCAGCCATGCATGCAAGTAATAAAGATGAATCGTTTGAAGTTTGAACCGGAAGAAAGCAAGCACAAGGCTCGAGAGCAGAACTGTTGCAACGATGGGACACGCTTTTAGATTGAAAGGGATAACATTACTAGAAATCGGAAGGATAACGTTTCTACATAGATATAAACCATAAAGAGAAAATATTAATTATTTAAATAGATAGATAAAATAAAATAATGAAATGAAATGAAGATTTTTTGTATGTATTTAACTTAGTAGGAAAAATAATTATATAAAAAATATGTCGATTTAGATATAATTAAATATATACTTTAATATTATATAGTACATTAAAACAATATATTAATAGAAACATAAAATCATCAACATAAATAAATTTAAATTAATCTAAAACAACCATTTTATATTGTACATTAAAATAAATTCTTTATTTTTTTAAAAAAATAATTAGTATAAGAATCTTATATAAAATATTCTTTAATTGATTGCTTAAAAATGTATTTTTTTTACATAATGGTATATAAAAATTAAAAAGTTACTAACTAATAAATTATTGTCTCTATTATACTAATATAAAATTCTAAGTAAGAGTTATAATTGTCAAATTTAATGATAAAAATAGAATAAATAATATATACAATCACAACTTAAATATTTTTAATATATTATTATTCAATATAAATTATTGTGTGTAATAAATTTATTAACTTTTAAAATAATTATAATAAAATTTACATAATATTATCTTTATTAGTTAACAGTATAAAAACTTTTACACAAACATTAATATTTATTAAAAGAATTATACTTTTAGGATTTTTTTTGTACATAAGCTGTTTCAAGCTCGAAAAAAAATTCTAAATACAATGATACTACCTAACACTAAAAAAATTAAGATATAAGGTGAATAAGAGGTCTTACATTAGGATAAAAATGAAAAAAAGTTAATTAATATATAAGTGACAAAGATTCATAAACTTATAGTAATTTTTTTTTATAAACTTAATATCTTAAGTTTTTGACTTAAATGTAATGTCAAATTTATTTATATAATTGACTCATGATCTATTAATATAAATTTTTTCATTATTTTACCTTGCTCATGTTCCATAACAAATTATATTAGAGTAATGGTGCGACTTTATATTTTTTTGGTCGGGAATAATACTTTATATAATATATAATATATAACACGCACAAGGAGTGCTCACCAAAATACAGCTGATTTGTCCATCGAGAAGCCTTGTACTAGAATTGTACAATTAGCTCACTAAGACAAGCATAGTTTTACGAATTATGTACAGATCCATCCCTAAGAAGGATATTGAATCTTAACCTATACACACTGGTTGTGCATATGAGAAGATACAAGCCCCATATAAATGATGTGCAGTACAAACATAAACTCAACCTACGAATTACAAGAGACAGCAACTGGATTCAACTACCATAGCTGGAAAAAAGAGAAAAAGTCGTGTTGATATGTTTTCAGCCATGACCAGACGAGAAACAAAATTTGCTGCCATAGATCCTCCACGTCCGTTAGCTTTGTTTCAAAGACCATCTGATTTCTATGACGCCATATTTTCCAAAGCAAATGCTAGACTTTGCAAGAGAAAAATAGGTGTGATACTAATTCATCTTCTCCAAGGCATAACGGGCATGATAGGTTATTGTCTTGTAAAAATATGTTCCTTCCATTTGAGGTTCACCTTTGTTGGTAGTCTATTATGGAACACCCGCCAAAGGAAGAAGGCTACCTTTGGAGGTGTTTTCAAATTCCATAAAGATTTGAAGATATCAACCTCTTGTCCCCCCCACACACATTCTATATATTGCCCTGTATGATGATTGGACCATGAACTTTGATGATGGGTCTTCCAACCATCGCCACGAGTTCTTTCCATATATGACAATAGTGACACTTTGGATCATGCTTTGTAGGTGTTCCACCAATATTCTCTCCCATTTGAATAGTTGTCGCATCCACTTAAGCTCCCACCGTCACAACCCTTGCACCAAGCAACTCATGTTTTGGATAGACTCCCTTTTTTGCTCCGAGATAGTAAATAGCCTTGCAAAAAGATTTTGGAGGCACTCCTTTCCAACCCATTTATCCTCCCAAAATCTTGAGTGTTTCGCATTCCCAACTTTTCACTCAATTCCTCTCTCAAACCAACCCTTACTTTCACCTCCACATTCTCAAATTCCTCCACCATATTGACTTGTGAGTGTTTCCCCCCGCCTCATCTAAACCTTGACAACCCCGGCATTTTGACTCTAGCACCTTACCCCACAAAGAGCCCACATGATGGAATAAGTTCCATTTCCACTTGGCAAGTAAAGCTGTATTAAACATGACCAAATTCTTTATCCCCAAACCAACATGTTCCTTTGGCCTACAAATGACATCCCAACTAATCCATGATATTTTTTTCTCTATTATCCTCACAACCGCACAATAAGCTTCTTTGTAACCTCACTATCTTCTCAACCACACCTAAAGGATTTTTTTTTTTTTATAAAAAAAAACATTTAAAAAAGAGGGAGAAAAAAAATACCGAGTTAATCAAACAAGTCTTTGCAACAAAAGATAGGTGCTTATGTTTCCATAATGAGAGCTTTTTTTTTATTCTTTCAATGATTGGATTCCATGTCTCTATCTTCCTTGGATTAGATCCAATGGGGATCTCCAAGTATACAAAAGGAATCGATGGTACTCTACAATTCAAATATCTAACATATCTCGCGATAACCTTCGAATCTACCCCAATTCCTTCAGTCAATGGTGTGACTTGGTGATCAACTTAGACAAGAGTTGAGTCATGACGAAATTAGTAGCTTTATTTATAAAAATGTCTAACAAGCGACATAAAGGCAAAGTAATGTGTCTTGTTGATATAAACTAACCAGGAGATGTATAGAGTGTGTTCATGACAATGGTTAAGTTCTTCACCATTAAATACTTATGAATGAAAAAAAATTTCTGCTTAAGATAGAACATATTATAAAGAAGAAATTACACAAACTAAAAAGAAATTGTTGATGCAAATGTAAGTAAAAAGTCTCGTGATATTTGATACAAATGAGAAGTTGAATAGTATATAAATGATAAGAACTCATATACTCAATGTTTTATGATTTTAAATTGAATGTAATATTAAACTTACTTGTATAAATAACTTGACATCTATTAATAAAAATCCTCAACATGTTACACCCCTCAATTTTATGTATATAGTATAATCATTTAATTGATAAAAAAAATTTTATTTATCTAATTTTCGAATTCTTACAACAAAAGAAATACACTTTACTCTTGTGATTCAGTATTATTTTATAATTTTTTTATACAAGCATTCTTTTTCTCTTTTGTATTGTCTCAAGATTCCATGATATAAATGTACTTTGTTGTGAGGTGTTTTTGGTTATTCTTTTCTAAAGAAAAACACATACCTTTTTCTCATCTTATTATATCAATAAATTTTATTAGTTGTTTTCCCTCTTTTCACTTTTTGAATTGAAAATATAAAACAATATTTTAAAACCTATATTAGTCAAACCAATTTAGTTGATTCAGGCAACACAGAATATTGGAGGAACGAAAAACCAATCACAAAATAAAAGTGAACAAGAATCTGTATCAGGAAAATGGTTTGAAATATTTATATATACATAATTATCACCACGTCCATTACAATTAAACTAATGAACTGTAAATAAGTACCTTCAGAAATTCGATCAACAGTCCAGTTTTAGAAACATTACTATAAACTCAAGTCTCTTTTCTTCTTACCAAGTATAAACTCGAGTCTTATTTCTTGATTAAAAGATATTTGACAAGTCAATAGTTTATATAAACTCTTTGACAAAGAATGTTTTCAGAGTAAAAAGTTAACGAAAAAAGTGACAATGGTTTCACAATAGAAAAAAAAAAATCGCAATAAGCAAATAAAGTGATAAGAAATCCCTTTTGGAAACCTAAGATGGTAAAACAGGAAAGTAGATAGGATGAGTAACTAGACTTGTTAAGCTATCGTCATCCATTGTGTGTAATTCATGATTCTAAGGGCTAAATGTAGAAGAAAAGAAATGGCCAATGATGGTTACTCTTAAATAAGTTATATTTTGTTGGGCCAGCCCAAACCGACCTTCAAATTAGTCTATAATTCAATCATGATATAAACTAAATTGGGGGAGAGGGAGTTTGCAAGACAGAAAGATCAGTAAAAAGAGGAAAGTTACGCTTCTCAATTTTGAAAATTGAAACCCCTAAAGAAACGTCTTCTCAATTCTTTAGCTCTCGTTTTGGCTTTTGCCACTAACCACGCGATGATAACAATATACCTTACATGGTTTCTAATTGTAAGCCTCATTTCCATTTAACTATTAGTTATAAGCCTAAGAGTCATGTCATATACTTTATTATCATTGATTCAGATTAATTAAGTCTAATTACTTGTTCCTAGGTCTTCAGCTAAACTAGTCTGTTTAAGGGGTACATTTTCCATAATATTATGTTGTCTTTCCAAAAAGGTATTGTTGACCTGTTTGAGACTTCCATGTTGCGAAAACGCACCATCAAAGATTGAGAGCATCATTTTCAATTGGGCCACTAATTGGTCTAATTATAATTATATTGATTCAAGCGTCTTGGTTTGCATCTTTAATGCTGCCGCAGAGAACAAACAAAACAAAACAGCCAAAAGTTACCAAAAGAAAAAAGGGAAAAAAAATAATCAATCATCGTTGAAAGAAATACCACAAAGTTACTTGAGAGTGCGAGAATGTGACATAGTGGACAAAGGGGGCGGCCAAATAATGGTGTAGTAGTAATAGTTGGTGAAGGAAAGATGATTTGTTTCCTCGGGCCCCTAATAACAATTGAATTTAGAATACGAAGTTTGGCTTTGGGAATGATATAATAGTAAATAGTAAATTGAGTGAAAAATTTTAAGCATGCATGTGTTAATTTTAACACCGAACACGAACACGTGAATTAACCGGCTTACAGGACTCATGTATAAATAAAAAAAATTAACTAATTTCATCTTTACTTAAAGATATTATTCTTAAAATATCTTTCACTTAATTACATTTCTATTTTCAATGATTTTATTTTATTTAAAGTTCTAATAAATGATATTTTAGGAATAACTTTATTTTTACTTGAAATTAATAAAATTAAATGATTTCAACTAATTTTCTTAAACAATTTTAAAATAGTTATTTTTTCTTATACATGAGTTCAGAAAAATCATATAATTGTTTAAGTTCATAATAAGCATTCGTATTTGAAATATCATCTTAAGTATTCGGTGGACCGTTATAACTTCATCTTTGTAAAAGGATACTTCAATATATTAAGAAAAAATGGTGTTTATAAATGATCACTGTCCTCAATATCTAAATGATAAGATTTAATAACTATTAAAATAATAATCTTATTGGATTCAAACATAATTAATTATTTGTGATATCGTGTTAAAAAGAAAATAGCGTACGGCAGTGCAAAGCAGCCGATGAGACCGTGTCCTTTCTTGCTACCTGGTCCAGTTATATTATTGAAGCCAATTATTTGTTGTCATAAGTTAATTACATTTTGGGGCGGTTCACGTGCTAGTGAATCATTTGTAGTTTGTAAAGGGTTTTTCTCATTAGATTTTGAGTCCCGTGGACAGCGCTCACGTACTGTTAATTACTGCTACTTAATTAAGTAAGAGGTTGCACTGCTACCACCGTTGTCTCTAATAAGCACACACCCCTTTTTAATTACTTTGGACATTGATTTTGAACGGTTTTTTTGTTTTGTGTTTGTGTCAATGTGTGCCTCTCGCTTTCTACAAATGACAGCTAGCTTAAGTAGCTGAGCATGAGGCTGTTTCATCCTTACAAATTGACCAATTCAAAATTTTTCTTTCATCTCCCATCTTTCTGATGCTTGACTTGCTTTACTACTACACTATTGCAGTATTTACTTCTAGAAATTCGGTGAGAAGGAGTAAACAAGGAGCTCATTTGAAAATTCGTTGTAAAATTATGTTTGAAATAAAAATAATTTTATTAACAAATCAAGACCTTTATTTTTTATTTATTTATTTTACTTTTATCCGTTAGATTTATATTAAAACGTGTGTTGTGGTATTTTTAAATGTGAATACAAACTATATTATATGACCAGATATGCACACTGTAGGATATGTGACCGTAGAGTCATGCTCCATGACATTACAATACAATACAAATTCATGCTGTTGGGAATGACGTACGTCTTAGACAAATTTTCCCTCTATTTCTCTTGCTAATAACACAAAAAAGTTTGCACATGCATGAAATAATATTATGGCAGCTAAGCTCTTGGACTGTTATTTGAAATTTTGAGCAAACAATTAATTAGGCTCAGAACAGGTCAATATCGGAATTTACCAGATTTCCCGCTACATGAAATGCATAGTATAACATTGAGAAATTTGTTTAAGGGCCCATATATAGTTGAATGGATTTATTGTATTTGCAAGTATGCATTGTCAATTCACATGTCTAGGTGTTACTCTTGGAAGGAAGAAGTTAATGGTAGCTGAGAGTTTTAACAATCTTTCACTGGCATATATATATATATATATATATATATATATATATGCATGTATGTCAATCCACATAAAATGACAAGTTCTGAATTATTTAAACACATTAAAGTTTGTTTAAAATGTGTCATAGCATGGAAAAAGCCATTGCATTTTACTTTTTTTTCCCCCTTCAAAATGTTGGCAGGTCTTCCCATAACGCGTCAAGTAACGTGTGTTACGTTACGCGTTAATAAGGTCCGACTCTTCTATCTATCACTCTCATAATGATATATCGGCGATACTTGATAGTAAAAGACAAATAAATAGGATTGGAAAACCATGAATTTACTGGCCAACAATGTCAATGAGAAATATATCCACCGTCCAATGTGGTAATCATCAAACGTGAAAAAAATTATAATCATATTGTTCGAGGTTTTTGCTTGATGCATGTTCCACAATGGAAGGCCTATAATTGAAGTGTGATTTTTTTAAAAAAAAACTAAAGCAGTTTGGGTCTTCCACAATGCAATTACGTAGTAATATCTATTTAAAAAACTTCAACAAGCCACAAACATAGACAACATATAAATCTTTAGTATATATATTTACTGTTTTAGAACAGAGAAACTAATTAGTATATGTTTGGATGAGTGTTGGAAAAATTAATTTTAAATAAAATTGATTTTAAAGTAATATGATTTATTTTTGGATATTTTATTATGAGATCAAGTTAAGAATATATTTAATATAAAATTTTAGATCTAATATAAAATTTATTCAAAATTATTTTAATCCAGAATTAATTTTTTAACATAAAACCAAACACACATTTGACAAGGCAGTTGCCGGTAACAGGTAGACGACACGACGCGGCATGGTCGCATTTACAATTCTAATTATCCAGCAATTACTAACATTACAGATAGAGAGTAGAGAATAGTACCATTATGTGAAATTGAGCGTCAATCATATAATGATTACTCCAACAATTTTGAGTGGAATACGAGGCATGGGACGAGGTTCGAATTTATATAGGTAAACTGAATATACAGGCACGAGGCAGGTAAATTCTCACTGCACCCGAGAATAAATTTGATTATTTTATATAACTACAGAAATAATCAGTGCAGTGACATCACATAAAATAACCAAATTTGCTCGGTTCATGGCTTAGGTTTTGTTTGATTTAGGATGGGCTAACAGAAATTTTAAAAAAATAATTGTAATTTTATGTCAAATTCATACTTTTTATATTTGATTGTAATTTAAAAATTTCTCTTATAATTTTATCATTTAAATGAAACACATCTTTAGTATGGGTGAGTGAATAGGATTAAAGTTTTAGTGTAACATCTCATGTGTGGATGAGGAGAGAGATTGATTGTCGATGCAAAAAGAAATGAGACATAAACATGAAGCGGTTTTTTTGGCAAACTTTCAACCGAAGCAATACATGGATGCATCAAATATGTACCCGGATAAGTTATTCAAAGTTTGTCATATTTAAGGCCTGATCCGCGAATGATCCGCGAAGTCTGCATTTTAAACAATGCAAAAAGGATGAGACACAAACATGGAGTAGCTTTTGGAGACTTTATGCGGGAGCAATACATGAATGCATCAAATATGTCCTCTCCATTTCTATGATTTTTGAAAAAATAATCTGTACTTTCCATTTAATGTGTAACATATCCATTACATTTATCTATCCAAAACTTTAGTAATGGAAGAAATGGAGAGGATCTTAACCCTATTAAAATATACCAATATTTTAAAAATAAAAAATTATTCCATTCGATTTTGATTAAAGAAAAAAAATACATATTTCATAATTACTAAGAAAATTAATTAACTTCATTAAATTATGTCATTTTCAAATATAAAATAAATATTTTTCTTAAACTATTATTTATTGAAACTTGATATTTAGCATGAAATTTTTTTTGACCTTGTTAATTGAAAGGTATTTTGGAGAGTCTGGTTAAATAAGACATAAATAATTAAAATTTGTTTATATTTGAGATAAAGAAGAAGAAACTTTTATTGTTTATACTCGAGATCAGAGAGAATAACAATAACAACCTAAATTAAAAATCAAAATTTTAACATAACATATTAATAATACTTCATATTGAATTTAAGAGAATTAAAGTGTAATATGTTATCTATAGGATCCGTGGGCTTAACGGGTCAGTTCACAAATGTGGATTTATCTATCCACCCATATAAATAAGAAGGATCCAAAGAGTGCACAAATACACAATTGTATAAATGGAAAGGGTTTAAAAGAATTAATTAGTATTATTTATACTAACAAGATGCATATATTCTCATTCATGAGTGGCTTTTTGAAATTTTTTTCAAGTAGAGTGCGAGTAAGGATTAAACACATTAAAAAATCTTGTGTTGATTTATAGAAACAATCAACCATTAAGCAGTTGAGCCTTACAATTAGGGTGGTGAAGGACCATAAAAGCAAAGGGATAGCAGAGATGGGGAACAACATTGGCTAGAGATGAAGGTGGCCAATGTGAAAGCAACATGCCAAGATGACAACCTTTCGAACGAGAAGTACGCAAAGGAGATCTTGAACCTCGTGTCCCACTTGCACGGCTACATCCATGCGTGTGTCTCCATTTCTCCACAGTGTCCAAGCGTTTGGGGAAAGATGTGTGATTGGACTATGGTACTCATGCTCGTGCACCCGCTACTTGATATGTCCGATTTCAAAGACATGCTTACTCTAACTCTTTGAATCACTTCGCTTTTGTGAGGACCTATGCCATTTATCTTGATCAGGGGATTAAGTTGATGATGCTTTTTAGAAAGAAAAATTTATGCGTCTGTTGCCTGTGGATGAAAGGTTTGGTGAAGAGATAATTTCTGGTTGTCACACATGAGTACGGAGGCAATATGGGAAATGAATGAGGAGGACAAGATTAACTAGGAACATGAGTGAATTGGTTTGGAGGGGAAAGACAAGAGGGTTGTAACTTATGTGTTCTTTAAAGGATATAACGTCAAAGAAGATATTCAAGAAGATGGATCATTTGCAAAGCTGCAACAATCTCATCAAATTTTTTAAAAATTACTTATATAGAATTATTATAAGCTAGAAAACTCTTCTTTCAAATAATATAGTCGTATATTCAAAATTTGAATTTGAAACATATATTAAAAAATTATCATGTATGATATTTTTTTTAATACAATATTATATATATATATATATATATATATATATATATATATATATATATATATATATATATATATATATATATATATATATATATATATATATATATATATATATATATATATATATATATATATATATATATATATATATATATATATATATATATTTCCCTGAAGACAAATCAATTTGAGATTCCTAGAATCATTATAAGCCATAAATTATTTTTTCGAGTCATATGGTTACCTATTAAGTCAGGAAACCTAATACCAATTGACCTATTTGTTCAATGATACGAAGGAAAATAATTTTATTGATTCTTATAATTATTATTTTAAAAGTTATAAAAAAGTATTGATTAGTTAAAAGTATAAAAACTTTTATAATAATACATCAACTAAATTCTAAAATATTTGGAATAATGACAATATATATCATATTTCATCAAAATCAAAATTGCTGAATTAATTGATGCAGAGCGGAAAGCCTTTCGTAAGCTGATTCGATTCCAGCGACTTTATCATCATGAATTTTGAAGGTGAACGTTACTTTACGTGATTAAATTCACAATTGACAAAGGTTTTTTTTTTTTTTTATAAAAAAAAGCAATTTCATAAAGTGGGGTGCATTGGCATTTGTTCAGGGAGAGCCGTTTGATGGCGAAGTGGGAAATAGTTTATGAGCGGCGATGGGGACGTGTGAGGGACGCAAGTGCATGTGCGTGAGGCAGCGTATTGGCCTTTCCAGTTTCAACTCCATCCATGGCATCACAACATAAATAAAAGAAGAATAATCCATAAACATCGTATTATTTTAAATATTTTATTGATATTTTTTATTATAACATAAATTTTATTATATTTATATATTTTTTTTCTTATATAAACCGTAAAATAGCATATTAAATATTTATAAAAAATATGAAATTGATTTGATGTTAAAAGAAAAAAATAATAAATTCAATTTTTTCACTCAAAATCTAAGAAATTAAGAATTAATATTATGAATAAAAAGATATTAGATATCTACGTGATATTTTCCTAAATAAAAATCGAAAAAAAAAACAATCTTTATAATGGAGATTGTCAGAGAAAAAAGTAGTAGCGGGTTTTCCGCTGCAAGGACGAATAAGCAAAAGCCAATGTTGCGACACGTGGAACATCCTGCACCGAATGATGGTCAAAGCAAGAAAGAGAGAGAGAGAAAGAGATGATTTATTGAAGAAACTGTGTGAGAAGAGAAGTTGGCAGTGACAGATTTTGTTGTTCCCCCCACACACATACACACCCTATCTCACACACTCTGAGTTTGAGTCTGAGGCACACACAAATACTACTACAACATCAACAACCACTGTAGTATTCTAATTCTAATTCTCTTTGGTGCAGTTATGACCGAAAATTCATAAATGAGATTTTCTACAGTAGAGTTGATGGGTGCAGTTGTCATGGCGGCGTAGCAGAGACTCTAATTCCGTGCCATAATTGCGCCCCAGGGAACAACTACTACTCAGGGAAATTCAATTCAATTAACCAAACATTTATTTATTTACTTTTATGTTGTTTTAATTTAAGAAACAGTTTTCCTCAAAAGCTGCGAAAAAAAACCCAACCAGATCAGAAGATCATACTTGAGACGCCCCCACACGGTCTCGCCACAGTGACAGATTGAGAGTCAACAAGACCCACAAAACAAAACAACAAAAAAAAAGAAAGAAAGTTCGAGTGGGTGAAAATTAATACTAATAAGTATTTATATTAGTATTATTAGTCAGCAAAAATTAATTAAAGGCGCACACTTTTTATACACTTGAAACCCACCAATATTTTACAGTTGTGGACTCTGATAATATATAAACCTGTGAAAGAAAACTGTTTTAAGATTCACGAAGGTTCTTCTTCTTCTGATATGGATATTATCTCTGAATTGGGGATCGTAGAAGAGTGCAACAAGAGATTATTATTATGGCTGGGTTCTTCTCTTTAGGAGCAGGAAGGCAGAACAAGGCGGAACAAGAAGAAGATCAAAGAGAAGAGAACGTTAACAACGCCGGTGGTAATAATAACAGTCAATTCTTGTTCAGAAACAACGTTAGCGAAGAGATCTACAACAAGGGATTCGAGATATGGCCACAATCCTCGTACCACCACCACCAGAACTTGACCAACTTCTACTCCTTCGGTGTGGGCCCTAGTCGCAGGAACAACCACAACAACAGCTCCTCCAACAACGTAAACGACGACGTTTCTGTGTCTTTCTCGGATGAGTCGAACCGGTTCGGGTTCACGGTGATGAGCTCCGGTGGCGGCGGCGGCGGAGGAATGAACTGTCAGGACTGTGGGAACCAAGCGAAGAAAGATTGTCAACACCTCAGATGCAGAACCTGCTGCAAGAGTCGAGGGTTTCAGTGTCAAACGCACGTTAAGAGCACTTGGGTTCCTGCGGCTAAACGCCGTGAACGACAGCAACAACTTTCTGCTTTGCAGCAGCAACAAAATCAACACCCACAGTTTCGTGGAGATCACTCAAAACGACACAGAGAAAGCATCGAAGGTGCTGCTGCTGGTTCTCTCGCTTGCGTTCCAGTTCCGATCACCACCACAGGTAAAGAAACTTGTCTTTTTATGATAAACATACCATATAACATTCCATAATAGAAAATGAGAGAGAAAACTTTATTAAAAGAAAAACATATAAAATGAAAATCCTTCTTTATATTTGTTCACACGTCAGTCCTAAGCCTGTTAAGACCTAAGATTGATTTCTTGAGTTCGTAACAGACTTTATAAGATTCTTCTTCGGTGATGTGTATGTTCTGTGGCGTGAAGAGGTGTGTATCGGTAAGTGATGAATTTTCAACAACTATATAGCTATTTGGAGTCTATTATTGCTAGAGAAATTAAGATACACCGATGAGATCTCGATCGAGGAACTATTATAGTCTTCTATGATCTGATACCTAATATCTCCATACTCCATATATCAGTCATAGTTCACTCTCTCAAAATGAAATTCTACTCCATAGTCCATAGTCACCCTTCACCTTGCTTTTTCTGTCATCTCTTCTTTTACCTTATTCTATTACGTATGGTTAATAAGTTAAACTAACCAAAAATTAAATTTCATGTGATCCGTTAGAGTTGAAGTTTTATTTTTATCAAACTAAATATTAATTTGTTAGTTCTTTTGTTAGAGTTGAAGCTGGTTCATTCATTATTTGATTTCTTTCCCTACTTGATGGAGAAAAAAGAAAAGAAAAAAAAAAAGAGAGAAGAGAAGCTGGTTTCTTTGATTTACATGAATGGTTTAATTTTCTCATTTTTCTGATTTTGATTTTTGTTGGTTAGGGTTGGAGCTGGGGCAATTTCCACCAGAGCTAAACTCACCGGCGGTGTTTCGGTGTGTGAAAGTGAGTGCAATGGACGCACCGGACGAGCGTTACGCGTATCAAACCGCAGTGAACATAGGAGGGCACGTCTTCAAGGGAATTCTCTACGACCAAGGAATGGACGGTCCTTATGCGGGTGCAGGTTGTGAGGGTTCCTCCGGTGTCGGTGGCGAAGCTCAGCCACTAAGTCTCATGGCCGCCGCCACAACCACCACCGCCGCCACAACAACAAGCGGAAACCCTTTTGAGGCTTCACTCTACACGGCTCCGATGAATGCCTACATGGCTGGTACGCACTTCTTCCCACCCTCAAGATCCTAAGGACGTTTCACGTTTCTCTCTTTCTCTTTCTATCTAGATAAGCTAATAATGACTGAAAGTTGAAACCGGGTAGTGTATTTGTTTTTTCATATGTACTCTTATTATGGTTAAGGTTGTTGGGTGTTATATGTGCCAGCATCATCTTAAGTTCTTAACATCATCAGCTGAAGTAGCTGCTACTACTAGCTTAGACTAGTTAAGAAGAGTTCACAAATGATTACGTCGACCATGATTCACGAAATTAAAGGGGGGCTGGGATTTTTTTTTTTTTATATTTTTTGTCCGAATCTCAGTGCAGATTTTCATGTTTTTTTCTTTTTCTGTTATCGAAATACTAGTCACTTCTCATTCTCGATCAATTCTAGAGCAAATCATAATATATTTTGATTTCGTGGTGATTTTTCTTTGGAGCTGCGGCGGCATTTGGATGTGTGCATTATTGTTAATATTATGTCTTTAATTTGTTTTGTTTTGTTATGATTTGATTTTATTTGTTTATATCGTATTTTTTTTTCTTTTTGTGGATGAATATTATTGAGTGAGGATGAGGCTTTGTGGTTGGTGCTCAACTCGAAGCCGCTTTTCCCCGTTTACCCGTTGGTTTGCCGGATCAAAATGGAACGAAAATAGGTTTCGTGTTTGGTTAAGCATAGAATTTTTAAAGCATTCTTTTAACTCTATGCACGATTTCTGGGGGGAAGAAAACAGGTGCGTCTTTTCTTTGTCTCCCATGCATGGTTTTAAATTGTGGTCACAGGTAAGTAGAATTTATAGTATGGGTAATTACGAAAAAAATGCATTTATAATTACGGTTGCATCTGTGTTACGATGAGACAAAATATGTTGGCATTGGGGCCTCAATTACAGCTACAGCTACAAAATGCTATTTAAAACTATGCTCCCATGCATCGGCAAATTTGAAACTGCAGAACATAGTCCCAAAAGTGAACCCACTACACATTGGGATGTGCCTTTACTTTCTTTTCTATTATACCTTTTTTCCTCCCCCGATCGATCGATATGCATAATTGTATTTACGTATAAATGGAGAATTACAACTAGCATTTACACCAACTACTTCTCTGAAACCACAATAAAAATTGGCCACTGAAATAGACAACCATCATCCATGGATGTCTATTCCTTATGCCTAGAGTTGGAAAGACATTCTTCTTTGGCACATAATGTTTAATGCTTCTCAAAGTATGTGCATGTGAGGTGTGTTCATATTGCATACAAGTGGCTACTGCCACCAATGATATAGGTCAAGGTACATATGATATGATAGGGTTAATGATACTTCCCCTAGACTACTGGTTTTAGTTCATTAGGAAGAACCAGAAAATTTTACGAAAATTTCCTTTGTTTTCTAATAACTGACCCATAACATGTGCTGCACAACCTTCAGCTGATTGAGACCATAGCGGTCTCTTTCTTCTTCATCTATACTTTTGTTCTTTTGTATTTATAATAACCAACCTCTTTCAATGTCTTTTCCTTCAATTATTCCCCAAATGATCTCTTCCGGATTCCTTTTATAAGTATTGATCATATTCATGTAGCAACAGAAGAGTGCATCGTACCCTATCGTTTGTTCTGAACCTTTCTTCTATATCTAGGAATTGAAATGAAATTTTTGTTCTCTTCTGCTAAGATATTTTAGTCATGAATAATCTTTATGATATATTAATATTAATATTAAGGTTTAAAATTGAATCATTTTCGTGGGTTTTGGAGGAGACATATATAGAGACAAGGGTCAAAGTGAAAAGAGTTGGCCTTTACTTATGCTGAGCACGCCCAAAGAATAGAGAGAGAAGAAAAGTAAATCACACAACACTTGTTAAGTTTCATTATATGTGTTGAAAAGATTGCATAAAGCGTGTATTTTCGATCGGAAGCTAATAGTAATTTTTTTTTTGGTGAATTCAAGCTAAATAGTAAGATGCATCAAAATAAAAACTCTAAAAAAAAGTAATTAATAATCTGAAACGGTCAGCGCACACATGCACATACAAAACGCTGTAAGATGAGAATGAGTTGGATTAATAACAAAATCGTTATTTGTGAGAAGTGAAACAATGTTATGTCCAAAATTAATGCAATTAACTTTATACTAGATGGGCTGTAAAAAAAACTTTATACTAGATGTTATATAATAGAAATTAAAGAGAACATATTACAGTAATTAGACTCTAGATTGAATGATTGTTTTCATAAGACTTCTCAATTCATTGAGAGATATGAAATAACAAGAATGTTGATCGTGCATTTTCAACTTCTGGGGGAAAATGTGCTATCTTTGTGCGTGTTGATATTGTAGTTGTTAAGGTAATTATAAAAACACTTTTTTTTACAGATATAGAAACTCACCCTACTCTTTTATAGCTTATTTTCACTTCATTTTTTATATTTTTATTTTTAAAATCACATCAATATTATATTTATCATTTTTTCACTCTATCTCTCCATTTTATTCGCCTCTCTTCATTCTAAAATAAGATGGCCATTATCCTATTATATATGCCATGATATATATATCTAGTATAGAACTAAGAACATTGTTTATAAAATTTTAATTTTATAAGAAGTCTTACTTGATATAGTACTCATGATAATTATTAGATGATGTTAAAAACATATGCGAGACAAGAATGCTATGATGTTTGATGTCTATTCAAATCACATTGCATCCTTATTTGACTGGTCCATTGATTTATGGTAGGTTTATTTTACAATTGTTTTTCTTATTGAAGATTCAAACAATAAACAAGATCGTGATATTACTTGACAAATACTCCAACAAATTGGGCGTAATTAATAACATATCAAGCGAGCTTATATTAGGATTTTTTTTTTTATATTTATTCAATCTTCTCGCACTAGCTAGGGCAAGGATTTATGAGTTTCTGATTGCGCTGATAAATAGGAACCTTTTCATGGCTAGACGACATAATGTCTAGTCAAATGCCTAGTCATACAATTGTGTATATTCCTTTCTTTTTTGGGTGCACAAATCCTGTGATCCAAAAAATATATTACTAGTTCCCCATACCAGCGACGTTTTATACCCTGATTTAATTTTAATTTATGGATGCACAATAGGAGACTTCATATTTTAGGGGCACTGAAGTGGTGAATCATTATTCATTAGGGCTGAAAAGGTAATTTAATCAAATACAATTTCATCTCCTTAAATTAAAAAAAAAAATATTATATGAACACTCATGCTATATGATACCTAAAGAGAGACAAAAAAGAAAAAATATTTAATATTTATGATGTGATAAAATGAAAAGAATAAAAAAATAAAAGGTGTTAGAAGAATATTTAAACTAAGAAAAAGAAGTTTGTGTATCATTATTCTTAAAAATATCTAATACTTTTTTATTTTATTTAAAATTTTATATGAAGATTATTATAAGATAGGTAAAATATATTTATTGTTCACAATTTCAACATACTCCATGGATAGATTTATTCCTTATTAATTATGATGGCCATTAACACGGTGAAAAGCGATATATTATTCTAAAAGTGGTTAAGAGTATATTTATAGTAGTTTATATATGCTGATAAAAATAGTAGTATATATCTTATATTAAAATAACCTAGAATTGATACTTTTTTAAAATGATAAAAAAAATCATAATTCATACATATGCAATTTTTTAAGGTACGGTACAGTAAGTCAATAAGGGATATGTGTTTTAAAATTTAAATTGAAGTTACAAAACAATTACCAGAAGCCAGCTTAAAGAAAAGGAAACTGCAAAAACCAGCGAGCGCGCAAATACAAAGGTCGTTATAACACTTACTTGAATTGTTTTTCTTCGATCCAATGCGCATAATCAAACAATCTCGTTTTGAAACCATATAATGTGAAATTTTAGGTAATAAATTGTTTGAAAGTCTGATTTGCTGTCTTTGAGTTGGGGTCAACAATTATTTGATAGGACACGACCTACCATTGCCCATATGAAATTGACTTCCGTCATGCCAAATTTAAATGTACTCGCGAATATGGATACATATCATCGACAGTTAATTATTCGGCAATGACAGGAAATGTTATTATATGTCCTAAGATTGCGCTAGCCATAACAATAACATATAATAGTGATGAACAAATCAACGTGATAAATCAATCACTATTGACGTCAATTAAGGTTTTTCAATATTTAACCACAGCATACAAAAAGCCCAAATTAAGGTTGTTGTAGATTTCACCGTAACATGACTAATCACTCGATCACATTAACGTCAAAAACTAAGGGTACACAATTCGTGGGCCATTTCATGTCTTCCTGGTGGTCTCAATCCGGACAATGCATGTCGGAAGAAGGGTTATTCATATCGTGCTTTGCTGTTGTTTGATAAGTTATGTATAGTGTACACTATATTGGTAGCTTTTTTTCCAGCAAGAGAACTTTGAAGTAGCTAGGGTTTGATATGATGGTCACAGCCTAGGGTTTGAGCAATGAATAGAAGGAAGTATAGGTCGTAGCGCGGGGCATACCACAGAGCTATTTTCCCCTCTGCTTGATATCTGCTCAGCTACACACAGTGGTCCAAAGATACTCCGTTACTGCAGAAAAGTTTTTATGTGACATGTGAATATATACGAGAGAGATACTAGTTCTGGAAAAAACAACAATATTCCTATACCTATACAAATTTTGCATTTACATAATCGATGCTTATATAATATCTCAGTTAAAATTTATTTTTAAAAGATTAAACGATCACTAATCCCTTTTAACCTGAAGATATATATAATTTAACCTGGAGATATGAGGTACGTCTAATAGTTAAGGGAGAAGAAAAAATAAGATTGTGGGTTCCACTAACAAAAACTAATAATATTAACTATTAATATTTGTAAAAAAGAAAAAAAACTAAACACTTTAAACTAATAATATTAACTATTAATATTGGTATTATCAAGGATTAATTTCAGTGTAGCTTAATTAATTACATAAATAGGAGGGACACTTTTTTTCTTTGCCTCCAAAGTCTTCTATTAGAATAGACTTTAATTATCTCCATCGATCATTTGATCCTGTACTAATACTTTGACATGATGCACTCTTTCCATAATATGTAAGGTTTCTTTGGCAAGAAAGAATCGATTGAGATGGTCATGCTCCGACGAATTCTCAATAACACTTATCATTTCAAATTATCTGCATTTTTTAGGATAAATTATTATTACATTTCAAGATTAAAAATGTTTATGCTCCAAAAATTAAAAATGAGAAGTAATTAAATTTTGGGTGAGTGATAAAAAGCGTTAAGTAGCATAGGGTTGTAGCGGCTGGGAAGTATACTGGGAACCGACAAAGCTACCTGTCATCCACACTGATGAGTTTTGGCAAAAAGGTACTACACTTTGACTCAACTGTTACAGAAAATGGATTTGTTAAAACATAAAAGGGAAGGACAAAGGAGTCACAAGCAAATAATAGAATGAGGTGCTTTAAAATTTGAATTTATTCAATAAAAATATTAATTTTTTTATAAATATTTATAATTATGTATTGGCAGCTAGTAACTGAAAATTGTTAAAGTAACTTGTTATCTTATAAGTGTTTGTTAAAAATATTTATTGGCAGCTAGTAAATATAAAATGAAAAAACTAGACATGTTTGCATGGTATTTTTATACAAAATTTAATTTTATTTTATCAGTAAAAGTATACTTTAAAGAAGTTGTAATTTTAATTTTTAATTAATTTTAAAATATAATTTTTTGGTTATAGATCAATTATTAAAATTACATCTTTATCTTTCAATTATTATATTTTATATTGTGTATTCTACTGTATATGTATTTCATACTATATCTTAAAATATTTCTATTGAAATTTAAAATAAATTAAAAATAACATGCTTTGATTGCTTTCAAGTACACATTGTATTTTCATTGAGTAAATTACTACAACGATTAAAATATCTTGAAGAATAATGTAAAAAGATAAAAAGAAATATGAATAATATAATAGTTAAAATAAGTGATTTAATATGAAAAAAAAAAAACCTCTCATTATCAATATCAATATCTTTTATATTATAAATTAATAAAATAAATATTTTAAATAGTATGATGATTAAAATAAGTAGTGAGATATAAAAATATCTAAATAATAATTAAAAAATAAACTTATTTTATTTTATTATCAATATCAATATCTTATGGAATAAAAGAGTAAAAATAAGAAAATTCTATCATATGTAAAGAAAAGATAAAATAATAGAATACTACCTTATGAATGGAATAAGAGAAATAAAAAATATATAATAAAAATCTTACACTATATAAAAAAAGTAAAAATAAAATTTATTAAATATTTTAAGAATTACGGAGGAATAGTATAAAATTTAGATAGTTTCAGTTTGTAAGCAGTTTTAAAGGATATGATATGGATATACTGATGTTAGATGATTTTAGACGGTGATACAAAAAGTTAAACTATAAATACCAAAATAAAATATTTTAAATTGTGAGAATTAAATGGAAAAGTTATTGCAGCCAACAGCGGAGCTTCGAAGGAGGGGGCCCAATAGCCATGGGCTACCTAACTTTTTTCAGTTTTTATTTTATATATATATATATCTTAAAACTATCTATATTTTACTTCATTTCAATAAGATATTTTATATTATTTCTAAACTACTTTTTAAAGTTCTTTATTTATTAATAAGCATTTTTATATAGAAAAGTTTATACAATATAACTAGCAAATTTTCTTGCTGTGGATTTTTCTTGCATGTTTTTTATGCAGTTTTTTTTTATATAAATTTTGTGACATGTTTTCTTAGAAATTCTTTCTTCAAATGTTGCTATGATGTTGACAATGGCAAATATATATAGATAATGTTGTGAGAAGATTTAGAAATATTTGTATAAAATATACTATTACACTTGATATAATGAAATGTAACTGCTTTTTTCCCGTTCACATGCCTTTCTTTGGGCTTATTATTATCCTTATATGTGCGTGTTAGTGAGGGCATGTGTTGACATGGGGGATTGACATTGCGTGCTGAAATTTGAATCTCCTAGTGTCTGATGAATTTCTAATCAAATGTTTTGACCAACACCGGCTTGAATCTACCGACAAAAAGACAGATTATGTTGATTTGTGGTAACTAAAAATGAGAATTCCTAAAACTTGCCTTTGTTTGAATAGTAATGTTCTGTGAATCTGGTTGCTTCAATTCCTAATAAACAGATTGATATCAATATTATTTAGAAATTTATGATGGGATATAAGCACCTTACTAGTGTTTAGTTCAATCCAGTTATACTCGTTTCTAATATTGTTGGAAATGTTAATTGTATTTAGTATTAATCAAATAGAATTTATATAATTGAGCGGTTCTTGGGTTATCTGTATCCTTTTGTCAAAAAATAAAAAAAGTTATGTATATGGGAAGAGCAAAAGACTTGCAATCTCTCTGTATCTCCGTAATCTATGGTTATGTATGAGTTATATATGTAGATTTCTATGTTCTATTGCCAACAAGGTTCTAAGCTGGTTTATGTATTGATTTTCTGTCTAGAACTCAAACACTCACATGTTAATATTTGGCATAACTATCTGCTAGAACTCCACAAGTTTCGCGGGTTTTCTTATTTCAATGATTTGTTGTTTGAAAATCTCATTCAGGGTAAAAGAGTGGCATAAGAATTGAAACCGTCTATTATTACACCCAAGCATTAGCTGCAGCTACTTGTTCTATAATATGTCTATCTTCTGACTTTACATGGACTGGCCTTGAATTTATATAACTTTTTCCTACTTGAAATGCGTATGTAAGTGCTTCATATCCTAGCTTTTTATTATCTACTTCAGTTTTTTTCTGACTTTTACACATAGGCATCATATTCTTACTTCCAATTTCTTCTTCATGTTTTGGTCTTTTCAGTGTAACTGATTCAGATTTTTCTAGTGTTATCTTTGACAATGTGCTGGTGGTTTAATATGTTTTACTTCTGACTTTTATAAATGGGCCTCGATGTTATGCCTTTCCTTTTAGAAATGCATCAGATCCTTGCTTTTAATTTCTTCTTCAGGGTAAGTTCTTTATATTATGCGTGAGTGGTAGGAGTATAAGGAGTATGATCTGACATCTTAAAAATCCCTTGTATTTGTGATGCAGGTTTAACAACATCATTGTTGCATCATTATTTTCATTTTTGCAAGTGTTGGTCTCCAACCTTTGATCAAAACATTTACTAGTTTTTTTACACGTAATTATTTTCAACTCTTGAATGCAAGCTTTAAAAACATTGCTTAAGTCGAATATTTATATTACTATAGCATTTCAGATGTTCTTTAAACCTGGTAAAATCCTACCATTCTCCTTTGCTCGCTAGACCTATTAGCATTGGCTCTTATTCCTGTATTTTAACATGTTCTTATATAAAATATTGTTATGCCCACATTCTTGCAAACAATACCTCCATTCCACTAAGGACACTACTATTGGTACTATCCCTTTTGCTATCATCACTATCATTTTTTTAATTTGGGGATGAAAAGACAAAACTGCCCCTAAGGCAATATCCCCAAACCCACCCCTTCCCCATCCCTTTTCTTTTTAGTATATATATATATATATATAGATTACAGGCTTGTGCAATTGCCGACAAGGATTGATTTTATAATGATGCGTGGCTTAATTAGTCGTTGTTTGTTTCAAATTTGTCGTTGTTTTAAAATATTGATTGATAATTGAATTTGAAAAATTTAAAGCTCATGCGTACCGTGCGAATGCGTGCGTATCCGTGCGCGTACTTACCGTATGCCAAAAAATCATATTTAGGTATAAAGTTATAACATTAGACAATATTATCATGTATTTAATTAGAAATAACAAATTGAAAAAAAATATAAGCTTTCATTAAAAAAATATCATAAAATTTTATAAATTAAATTTACTCTTTATATAAAAAAAACTAATTTATTATATCTTTTATCACTTTTAACTTTTTACATTTATTTTAAAAAAGTGTTTTGTGGACATCCATTTCTTTATGGGGCAAAAATAATTATTTAACATATTTTAAGTAAAAAAAAAACTTTGTAGGAGAAATTGTCCTGAGTCACTTTAAAAGGAATTTTACACATAATACTATAATTAAATGTTGACATCATTAATCTGGGTTACAACCACCATTACCCCTCCTGGATGATTCTGGTAGGAAACTTAGCATATGTGGTGATCACCTTAATCATCATGCCCGTGACAGTTTAATGGCAGAACAAGAAGCCACATGAGTGCCACCACCACCACCAGTAGCGGCAGTGGCAGAACAAGAAGCCACGGAAGCACAACCACCACCACCACCACGAGAGGATGTAGCCATGTATTATTGAGTATCAATCCCAAACAAAAAAGATGGTTAGATGCTAAAACAAAATCCAGAGGTTAATTTTTTTTATTCTTCACATTAAATTTCATATCTCAAAAAATTATTGTAAGTTTCTAAAATTATATTATAACAAAATTTACAAATTCCAAAAATTATATTTCAAAAATAATAAATTCTTCTATTTTAAATTACAAAAACTCTAAATTTCAGAAAAAAAATGAAAAAAATGGGCGTTAGTGTTCTCAATGATAAAAAAACTATATGGATATTTTTATTTTGTTTCAATTTTTATTGTCTCAATTATTTTTTTTTTCAATTAAAAAATCTCTCATCTTCACAAGTTAATATTACTAGGTGTGAATTAACAACACAAATTAGAAAAAAAAAACCCAATGACTTTTCACTTTTCTGCACGCAACTATCAACACGACAAGATGATGGTCAGATTTATAATATATATATATATATATATATATATATATATATATATATATATATATATATATATAGATTACAGGCTTATGCAATTGCTGACAAGGATTTTATAATGATGTGTGACTTCATTAGTCGTTGTTTGTTTCAAATTTATCGTTGTTTTACAATATTGATTGATAGTTGAATTTGAAAAAAATTAAAGCTCGTGTGTACCCGTGCTTATCCGTGCGCATAAGCACGGTATGCCACAAAAATCAAGTTTACAGTATAATTATAGGTATAAAGTTGTAACATTAGATAATATTATCATGTATTTACTTGGAAACTAACAAACTGAGGAAAAAAAATAAGCTTTCATTGAAAAAATATCATAAAATTTTATAAATTAAATAGATACTCTTTATATAAAAAAAACTAATTTATTATATCTTTTATCACTTTTAACTTTCTACATTTATTTTAAAAAAGTGTTATGTGCGACATCCATTTTTTTTATGGGGCAAAAATAATTATTTAACATATTTTAAGTAAAAAAACTTGTACGAGAAATTGTCCCAAGTCACTTTATAAGGAATTTTACATCTATTACTATAATTCATTATGAGCTTAGAAAGTAAGTGTGGACATCATTGATCTAGATTACAACCACCAGTACCCCTACGGGGTGATTCTGGTAGGAAACTTAACATATTTGGTGATCACCTTACTTATCATGTCGGTGACCGTTTATGTCATGTACAAGATCGTTATGAAAAAACCTACAATACCAGTATCACCACCAGCGACAATGGCAGAACAAGAAGACACAGGAGTGCCACCACCACCAGGAGCAACAGTGGCGGAACAAGAAGCAAGCGCAACCACCACCACCACCACCAGGGGATGTAGTCATGTATTATTGAGTATCAATCCCAAACAAAAAAGATGGTTATATGCTAAAACAAAAGCCAGAGGTTAATTTTTTTTATTCTTTACCTTAAATTTCATATTTCAAAAAATTGTTCTAAGTTTCTAAAATTATATTATAACAAAATTTACAAATTCCAAAAATTATATTTCAAAAGTAATAAATTCTTCTATTTTAAATTACAAAAACTCTAAATTTCTGAAAATAATGAAAAAATGGGCGTTAGTTTTCTCAATAATAGAAAAAGTACATGGATAATTTTATTTTGTTTCAATTTTTATTGTCTCAATTATTTTTTTTCAATTAAAAAATCTCCTTTTTTCACAAGTTAATATTACTAGGTGTGAATTAACAACACAAATTAGAAGAAAAAAAAAACCAATAACTTTTCACTTTTCTGCACGTAACTATCAACACGATAAGATGATGGTCAGATCTTATAATAATGTGTGGCTTAATTAGTCGTTGTTTGTTTCAAATTTATGGTTGTTTTAAAATATTGATTGATAGTTGAATTTGAAAAAAATTAAAGTTTTGTGTATGCGTGCCCACGGTATGCCAAAAAATCAGGTCAGGTTTACAGTGTAATTATAGGTATAAAGTTATAACATTAGACAATATTATCATGTATTTAATTGGAAACTAACAAACCGAGGAAAAAATATAAACTTTCATTGTAAAAATATCATAAAATTTTATAAATTAAATAGATATTCTTTATATAAAAAATACTAATATATTATATATTTTATCACTTTTAACTTTCTACATTTATTTTAAAAAAGTGTTTTGTGTGACATCCATTTTTTATGGGGCAAAAATAATTATTTAACATATTTTAAATAAAAAAAACTTTGCTGGAGAAATTGTCCCAAGTCACTTTAAAAGGAATTTTACACGTACTAATATAATATAATATCATTATATTCTTGTTGCTTAATCCTCTCATCATTAACAAAATTAGGATAACTTAAATTTTCATGCGAAAAACTTCTAACACGAATAGAGAATGGCATAGAAAAATGTGCTTTTTTAGAATAAATTTATGAAGATTTAGGATATTCGACTTTTATAGAAAAGTTAGGTTCAATTATTATAGAATAACGTGTTCTCCATACTAATAATAAAGTGTATGTTAGAGAAAAAATTATATAAAGAGATTTGTGTGGATCACTCCTTTCCTTGGATTTCCCAGTTGTATATCCAGTACTTCACACCCTTCAATGTAACCTCTAATTTCTCACTTCAGGGTAACTGTTAATTCACCTTCCGCATGATCAATGTTAATTCTTTTAGATAGTTTCCCAGTCTCATTCATGGTATTCGATTAACTGAAGTAATTATTTTATTACCTGATTCCTCTCAGCTATTCTCTTAAGCTAGTTTAAAGTTTTCCCATTCAAATTACCCTGATATTTCAAAACATGTACTACAAATATTAGGAGGCAATAAAATTTTACACTGAAGTATTTCCAATTCATTTACTCTGCCAAGTTGCCATAACATAACAATGGACAACAGCACTTTGTCTAACAAGCATACATACAGAATTACATACCACATAAACAACATGATCTTAGCAGTTTCCTGACCCTATATGGAGATAATTTTACCGGTACCAAACAATACGGTTCACAACATAAATATTTATACAAACTCCCCTAGCCCAGTATCATATCACACAACTACAATCAGGCATATGCATATCCTTGTATTTAATGGCTGGATGGATATATAGCAGCTACAGTTGAGACCATGGAATCTACTCCACACACATTTCGACCTCTGCAAATCTTGTAATATCCATTCTCTCCCCAGCTCTCACCCCATGAATTCTTAATGATCCAGTAAGGCTTGTTCTTAAAACGAATGGGAGCATATGCACCTTCACCATAACCCACTATAAGAACACCATGATCCAAATGCTTCCCACAGATGTACGGGCACGACACGCCACCTATATATGTCTGCATAAAAACTGCATTGATACCAACTGTACCAAGCAAAGCAAAGGTCAGTGTTTCTATATTTTGTCATTAAATCCGTGACTTGTACTTTTTTTTTAAGGAAAAAAAAAAGATCAAACAGATATGTCTATAATTTCTTTTCGTAGGGAGGAATGTGGGCAAGCAAGTTATGGAACCAAGTCTTTTTGTCCACAGAACAATTTAAGTTACCTGCAAGAGGGCCATTCTTCACTAGGTTTGCAGCAATTTGATCTTCATCAAGGGAAACCACACTGTAATTAGATACAGTAGCTGCAACTTTGGTTTTGTCAAATTTGCAGGTGCCATCTCTCCCCGTGTATGGATAGTCCTTTTCTTTCTGTACTCCCCCAGACTGAAGTATGTACTCAAATGCATTGTTCATCAACCCACCATTACAGCCCGAGTCACACGCTCCATATTCTTCTGGATCACACTGGGGAGAGATTCATAGCCGTTAATTCATCATTGTATATCAGGATGGCGGCTAATTTTAGTGTTATTTTACTGTCTTACCAGCCAGAAGGTACACATACGATCTAGACACAAATGCCATGTTACACGAACAAGCAAATGCAATAAACTTTAAAATTATTGGGTACAACACAGTTACATTACAACGTTTAAAGGAAAAACAAAAAGTCTTAATTTAGAAAAGAAAATCAAAATTCAAGGATCATAATATCATAATGCAGTTGATAATATCTGGAATGTCCAATCTGGAAACATGTCTAACATGGATACGGCAATTGTTTAGAAGGTTTGTTAGCTTACGGTCGGGCACATCATGTCTTCAATGTGTTATTATGTGTTCAGATTATCTTACTGTGATCAAAATAATCTATAAGCATGAAGTCAAGAAAAATATAATCAAAATAAACCAATTATTTAATAAAAGCTATGCTTTTCATTTCCAATCATACACTTTATAATAACATATCAAACACATTCAAATCATGTACAAGAATTTCATAATATCGCATCTTTGGGCTCACTTTAGATGATTCAGAATCCCTTAAAATATCAGCTAACTTGACTTTAGTTGTTCACCTGTTTGATCTCAGGTTGAAAAGACGAGTCTTGGATCCACAATCGATTATTTACTTGGAAGCAATTTAACTTATATGTTGGACAAAAAATTTAATCCTTGGATTTCACAATTAATAACTATTAAGAGTTATAAATCACTTCACTTTAAAAACAATTTCAATCAAAATCAACCATCCAAACATTCACCTACCACCTTATTAGGGGCAAGTTCAAAATCAAGTTTTCAAACATTCACCTACCACTTTATAGTATTAAATATTAATCAATACCAAAAAAAAGGAGGCCAAATAACAGAGAAGGCATGAAAAGTGAGAGAAACTAACCACGTGGTCGCAATCCACAAGCTGTTGCTCACTAAGGCTCACAAGCTCACCAGTGGCCAGATAATGAGCTCCTTCCAACGCTCCCGTGGTACTGAAAGACCAGCACGAACCACACGCCCCCTAAACACAAACCAAAACCTTCAATTTCACATCAAATAAAAAAGAAAACCTTCAAATAACAATAATAATAATTAAGAGATATTAGATTGATCCGTGATTGGGGAAGGATGAAGAGAGGAGAGTGAGGTGTTCAAAGCTCTCCGAGTGACGTTTCTAATAAAATTAACAAACTAATATTTGTCGATATTAAATAATAAAAATATTATTACTTGGTCCTTGACGTTAGTGACGGCTCCTTTGTCTCGCCAATCGAAATCCTTTGGGAGATCCTTGGTGGGGAGAATGGGTGCCTTCTGAGCGTTCGCCGGCAAGCGCAGCGGCTTGAAGCCCAGGAATTGGCGGCGGAACTCGGCCGGAGTGAGATCGGAGAATTTGGTGACGCCGTGGACGGCGGAGGGGTCGAGCTTGGCGTGCAGCCTCGCTCTGCGGAGGTTGGACTTGAAGACGCCGAAGCGACGGTCGTGCTCCTCCTTGGTCGCGTACTTCTTCCCGAACTTCGCCTTGAAGCTCGCGAAGTGGTGCTCCGCGTTCAGCAGGTGGTCCTCCTCCTTCTCCGCCGCTTCGCCGACGGCATCCGGCACCACCTGACGGATCAGGATGTCGTCGGCGGCGCTGGACACGGCGGCGAAGAGGAGGAGGAGGAGGGCCAAGAGGAAGGAGTAGCGAGCCATATGGGGAAGTCAAAAGGGGGAATGGATTGGAGAGGTTGGAAATGGAGGAAATTTAATTGGGACACAGTGAATGAAATTTGGACACGTATAATGGCGTCGTTTTCTACTACTTGGGAGTAGCTATAGCGTCTTCTATTTGTTTTTGGAATATCTGACCAATAATACGTGTGCGTGTGAGGTACGCTAATTGTAATAACCTTTTTTTTTTTTGTTTTATAGTCAAGATTAAATATGCTTTTTATTTATGTAACATACTTCTTTTATAGTTTATTGTTTGATATTTTTCAATTCTTTTATTTTTTATAATATCCATAGTATAAATTCGTTAAGGATGATGATATGAAATTATGTTAGTCAGTCATATTATCATTTAATTTATTATATTATCACCTAAAAAATTAAAATTAATGATAAGTATTAAAAATAAAATATATTCAATAACTCATCTTATAAAACTTTAAATTAACAGTTTGTGAAAATTATACTCATTTTAAGAACGAATATATTCAATAAATCATCTTCTAAAACTCAACTTAAGGTAACTTCAATCTTATTTCCGTTGAAAAAAAAAAAGAGTAAACCAAATGTGTCTATAACGACTTGGCTAATTTGCCTCTATTTCATCTATTATTGTCAAGTTTTAATTTATGTTATGTGTAGAAAATGATTTTTTTGCTTAATTTGCATAATCTTTTGAGTTCAAAGAATATTCGTTTTGGTAAATTTCAATTTCAAAGCACAAAATGCATGACGCCCTTAACTCAATAATGAGGGACCGCCTGACCAACATTTTTGCTACATATATACATGTTTATTCCTTCTACATATATACATCTTTGTTAAATATATATTTGTCTCTTTGCTAAGAGATAATTTATAGAGCTAGTGGAGCACCTTATTAATTTTCTTTGTTTTTTTCTTTTCCTTTGAGGGAAGCAAAGAGGGACACTAATAGAGTAATGAAAGAGAAGGAAAGCAAAGACTGAAACTAATAGAGCAATAAAAGAAAAGGACAAGAGAAATTTCAAGGAATTGTTCACATCATTTCAGATCCTATTAGGCATGATACTAATGTAAATGTTTGTTATCAGATTGCAGTTATTATTAAGGATCATATTAGTTCATAGTTTCTTTATATTTTTTCTGTGATTGCAGCATATGTTACATTATTATTGTCATTTGTGTTGCGCCTTTACATTCTACCTTGAAATGTTTTTGATTTAGATATTTGTTACTTATAAAACTTGCACTAGTATCATGCAACGTGTCCTCCGAGTGTCCGTTCCCTTCGTTGGTGTATGTTTTCCACGCCTGACAATTTTTAATTATCGATGCCAAAAATTAAAGGGACCACTTTATTCACAGCTTCGTCTGTAGGCTTCTTTCTTTTTATTTTCCTTTCAACTTTGATGTCACTCTCACTCAATTAAATAATATAATCAATTTTTCAAAAGAAGCATGAACAAGCAACTTGATCTTTTTTCTTGTCAATTTTAAGATATTTTTGTCTATTTTTAAATAATATATTCGTAAATTATATTTTTGGTCAATGTTATTAAAAGTGCAATTTGATAATATAATTTAACAAATTAAGCAAATAAGAATGGTTTGATGTTTCTAAAGTTAGATGTACTACTTCATAAACTTAACTAATAGTAAATACATTTTTATTTTCGTACTTTATACATTTTCACTTTAAATGAGTCCAATCTAAGTAGAAATATATTTACTATGATAAAAGAAAAATTTCTTTATTTTAAAAACAAGTCTCAGAAACTTTTGTTCTTAATAAATTTTTTCTGTAAATAAAATATTGACAAAATATATCATTGAATTATGTTATAGTGATACTCCTTCCTTCCGGCCTATTATAATTCTCGTTCTAGGTTATTTTATATTGATAAAGAAAAAACAATAAATATATAAAAAAAGTATTAATTTTTCTATCATCATTCATTTATTTATAGATTTTGTTGTTCATGTTTAATATTATAAGTAAAAAAAAATAAGTAATATTACATTGAAAAACTAAAATAATAATTATTTTAGGATAATTTTTTTTCTTACATAATATTTATGATGAAGCGAAGAGAGTATTTAATAACAAAGATTAATTCAGCATCAGGTTGATAAAATTCAATGTTTCTAAAATATTAGTATTAAGTAGGGAATATTTCACTTAACTAAAATTTAATGTCCTAAGTAGCTAAGCTGTAAAAAAAAGTACACATACGTAAATGAATGTGAAAAAAATTATTTTCAATAAAATAAAATAACATCAAAATTATTAGTAATTAGTTAAGGCTAACGGCTCAAATTTGTTCAATGAAAGGAGTTGTACTCGATTGAATGATAATTCAAAATTACTTAGTACTCACACATATATAGGTCATGCTCAACAAAAGCATAATAATTACACAACCTTTTCACTTAAATTTGACAGGATAATCTTACCATTCATTCAATTTAAGCTAAAAAAAGGGATAGATAACGTGTATGCTTGTGTTTCTCTCTTTACGGGAAAATCTAGGTTCAAAATTTGTCTCAATCAATAACCAACACAAATTTATAAACGGATTAAAAAATCATATATCTCATATATTCATAACCAACATAAATGATAAATGAAGACATTATTTTTGTAAAAAAAAAATTAATGATATTATTACTAGTCATTGGTCTTGGTCTGTACTATATTATAATTGATTTTATTCAACAAGATTTTAAATTTAAATATTGTGAATGAAAAAATATAATTAAAAGTAGAATTACTTTTATTCTAATAATAACAATTTCTTCTTCCTCTTATTCATTTGATACATTATAATTTATTACTGTGTATTGAAATCTGTTAAAATACTTTTTCAAACTCTAATCCTAACATTTCTTACAAATATCGAAGGCAATTGTAAAACGAGTAGCTTATGCCATGGAGAACAGAGATATTATTTAACTAGTAATGTTATATTATTGTTACATGATATTGGTGTTTTTTTTTTATTTTAATGTTAGCACATGTTATTTGTTTGAATGATATTGAATTTAGATTCCTTAACCAAGGTTTTATTTGGATTCCAGCCTATTGATAAAAAAAAAACTTGGTTGAAAAGAAAAATTATATTAAAAGTGATTAATTATGTGTTTTTTAACAAATTAATTATTAATAAAATTGTTGAATATTTTATATTAATGTCTTAGTGACTAAAAAATATCTTAAAAATATAAAATATAATTAATGATAGGACTTACTACTACAAAAAAAATTATATAAAAAGAATTAGAATTCTTCTTCTTAAACTTAAAAAAGAAGAAGCATAGAAATTAATCTAGAAACTTTTACTTCCACCCATGGCAATACATCATTAAATTTTGCTTTCTTCCATCTTTAAATGATGAATGGTCGGGCAAGATATTTCGAGGTAGGTCATTCGTCGAGGCTCCACATGCTTTTAATTGATTTCATTCTCTCTCCTATTTATTGAGATTAAGGTAATAATGTCACCTTACTAGTTACTACAAATGACTTTGAGCATTTATTTTTCAAAGCCGTGGCAAATTTTGGTAGTAAGGTTTTAGTTTTAGTCGAAATTTGTATTTAATATCCTATTCATTAATATAATGCTGTGATATATATAGTAAATTCATATTAAATGTGTCTAAAAATAATTTACATTAAAAAATTGTCTTATAATAAGCATTGCACTAAATTAAATATTGGCTTGGTAAAAATATTATCCTAAATTAAATATTGTACTTTTTTACATAATTAAATACTGTACTTGACTAAACATTGTCCTAACTCCTAAGTTAAACATTTGATTTTTTTAAACAAACGTGGGGGTGAACATAGCATTAAGGGCCGTCAGATTAGCAACGCCCAAATTCATAGACTAATTTGTTAATAACATAGCCCAATGAATTTCAGATAAACACCACTTGATTTCAAATAATAGTCTAAGACAATTGCTTTTTGCATCTCCAAATTTACTTCCTGTACTTTGTTAACCTTCTGAAAAAGCCTAATTCAGAATGTAATTTTATATTGTGGATTAACCTTTTCAGAATGTAAATTTTTACATTCCAAAATAACTAATCCAGAATGTAAATTATATTCAAGATTAGGGTGTGAGAAGTAATTCCAGAGGTGTAGGAAACATTATATTATGAATGTATATGATCATCAAAACCAACCCAGCAACTAACTTTCCAGCCCATGATAAAAAAAAACTATAAAATCAAAAAGACAAAATGCAGAATGCATATGATCATAAAACCGAACTCTACTGTCAACAGGAAAAAGTACAGTGATGATGGATGAGGTTTTTTTTTCATTGATAAATTTTAATTTATTAGTGTTATTAGAAATATCAGTAGTTGAAGGATTCGAATCCACGATTTTTTCTCTTCTCTTCTCCATTCACCCTTTCTAAGTAGGAAAGTCAACCTTATATCTCCGGTGATGACCGATGACGATGGTGTCGAATCTTATTTGGATTTTGGTCTCAGTCTCATGTAAATCCTCGTAACAAAGGAAGCTGAGTTGGGTACTTCTTCAAAACCTCTTATTTTCCAATGACTTTCCTCCTTATTCATAATCACTTATCAGACCCTTCTCTCTCACTTTTTCTGCTTCCACTACTTCACTTCAAACTCCAACTCAACCCTTCACATTTCCTGGTACATCTTTCAAAAGCAAAAGCCTACCCTTTTGATTGCACATTTCTCAATTATATGAACGTTGTTTCAACTCCGTTTATTGAGTTTTAAGACTCAATTAATGTAAAATAATAGCAAGTTGCAGGTTGAAGTTTGTTAAGTTGCAGGTAGACACGTTAAGCATGAATAGGACACATCCCCCTTTGGGTCGCGTGTTTATCCATTTGATCCCTCCAAGAATGCTTGTGTGATAAATTGATAGTAATGGTGTGTCTCCCCCTTCCTTGTAGTATGAAGAGAAAAATAAAGACAGAAAGCAATGCATGCCTACATCATGCCCTTTTATTTCAATCCTTTCAACCATCACTCTTTCTAGCAAGACATCTATGTCTATCCTCTTAAACCAAGCAGTTTAATTTCTTCTTCCTATATGGCTCCAATAACTTGTAATCTCCACAAGAAAGATGCAACCAATAAAAGTTTTGGGATATAATAATTCTATAATCTAACATGTTATATAAAGTTTTGGATTTTTAGACTTTGGATACTTCATCTCAACATTAGGTGCTACTTTTTTCGGCAACAAAGAGAGATTTTCATGGACTCTGTAGTATGGGCATGCTCCTTCTAGATCCCACACTGAAGCTTCAATGGCGACGTTAGACAATTCTTCTCATGTAGTATTAACAATAACAACCTGTTTTGTGAAGGAAGATAAAACGATTCTGAACCTTTAAGGAACTACTTTCATAAGACGACCATGCACAATTTTCACAAGTTCGTTACCCTTTTTTAATATTTTTAACTTGCTACTTATGCCTTCCTATCACAATTTTAACTTTCATAGGATGAGTACAAAAATATTTATTGTATCAATAAAATGACAACTCTATTTTCATTACCTACTTATAAAACTTGAATTTCATTTTCACAGTTGCCTTGCCTCTATCAAATATGTAATTTCTTCAGCACATTGACAACCGTAGAAACCTACTGTTTGATCAAGTAGATGATCATAAAATTTACTTCTCAGACCAGTCCAAGGATTTTGTGTCTTCCATATCAACTCACCTTTTTATTTACTCCAGATTCGAGAAGTCCATCCTCCCTGAAGAGCTCTATATTGTATGTAGTTAGAAAGATGAGCTTGAGAAACATTATAGCATCAAAATTTAACATCAACTGATGTAAAAGATCAACAAAAATAGTACAATGAAAGATGCATCATGGATGGCCAATAGAATGAAGGCTTGTATTTTCTCTTACCTTCAAAACAAAAATCATCAAGATTTTTTGCAGCACTGTAAAGTTGAACCTGATCATGATCATGAACCTTGGCCGGTTTTGAATAAGGAATATATATTTATGGTATCCCATATGAGATTTTTAACTTCTTCAACATAACCATTGGGAAGTTTCTTAAACACCAGTATCTGCCATCCTTTTGAAGGCATTGTTGCTCCCATGGTAGCTGCAACTGGCACTTCCACATAACCTACCTCTGGAATGAATCCATAATTATAAAAGTAATCCTTAAAGAAATCTTCATGATATTGAATTTGAAAGGACCATCATCGAAGTTCCCCATACCAACCGAAAACATATCCCACAGTGAACTTTGTATGCAATGTATGCAAATGCATGTGCCATCAAGATACTGGCTTGGATATCCTACACAGGTTTGCTATTTTCATCATCCATACTTTCAAAACAAGGATGAAGCCTAAGATAGTTTTCTAGAGCAACATACATATTATCTGGTGGAATTTGGAGCATGACCAAAAATTTAGAGCAACATGACCAAATACCAATAACAGAATAAAGGAACTTTTTAGAACAACATTTATATCATCTCAAGAAACCCACACAAAATAAAGGTCCTCCTTATGTTTAAGGTGCCAACCTGGAACTTAACAAAATTTTAAAACAACTTGATCACGGGGGACTAACAAGACTTATGTGGCAAAATGTTAGGTACTTCTTATTTACATTACTTGAGGAAATAACCATGGGAGACAGGGAGAGGTTAATATTTCGAGGATTAAATTGATAGTTTATTCTTAAAACCAAAGACTACATTTTTTATAACAATTTTTTTTTACTTAAATATATTTTTAATTTTTTTAATTTAATATTTTTGACTTTTAATTTTTGTAAAATTATTATTTTATTTTTAGTTCTTATAAATCATATTTATTTTGATTTTCGTTCTTATAATATTTTAGATATTTTTTTCACTATTTAATGTATTCAAAACAAATATAATTTATAAATATTAAAAACCAAAAAATAATTTTACAAGAACAAAAAATAAAAAAAAATACTAAATTAAAAAAGACCAAAAATATATTTAAACATATTTTTCTAAGTTTCCATATGGATTAGGAATTGAAGTATGAAGTTTTTTAAGATTAGGTTGTGGTTCTAGATCAATTTGTTGTAAGATGGTCCAAGATGAGTTTGAGAAGGAAGAAGAATATGGTCAAAAGGTTACTGAAGCAATGCACATTTCCTTATATGTGTGTGCGTACATAAGGTGGCAGGCACTGTACAGAAATAAACAGCCCACGTCACCTAAAGGAATTCGTTTCAACGTTTCATCAGTGTTGCAAAATTATCACCTAGCCATAGTACGCCAAAACAAGGCACGTTAATTTCTATTTGCAGTTTTAAGGTTCTATTCGCTCCCATGTGAATAGGGAAAATTGTATCAAGTTGTCTCAGTACGTTACTCAATTTTGGTTTGCTTGAGTACTAGGCAAGTTCATCTCTAAATAAGGATGATTACAGAAAAGTAAGTCTTCCTTATATCTGATTCATGCTTTGCTGCAAATGCTAAAGTTACTAAGAGTGCCCTTTGGCCTGAGTTTGGTGCAGTTGTGATAACCAGATGTTAGGCGTTCAGAAGACTGATACATCTAAGCAGTTTTTTGAACGCACGTGAACATTGACATAAGACTTATATTTTGTTTTTTTCTTGATGATGTTAGATTAGTGATAACCCAAGAAACTAAAAATAAATAAGTGCAATTAACAGTATGATAATTAGGGTGAAACAATTCTTTCAATTAACTTCGCCGTGCTATTCATTGTCCTTGTATCATCCTGACAAGTTACTCTAAAATATAGAGACAAAAACAAAAATGTTTCTCACGGATAAAAAAAAATAATTCTTATGTGTGACATACATTTAGCATGTTAAAAAACTAACAAATTAATAGTGTTATAATAAAGGTTAAAATATATCTTTGATCTATAAAAAATGATAATTTTAAATTAAATTTTATTAATTTTTAATTTTTAAGAATTATAAAAATTATGTACTTTTATTTGAAGGATTAATCATACATTTTTTTATTAAACTAAGTAGATTAAAAATGAAAAAAATAATAGAAATTAAGCATAAAAAGTCATACATTTTTAGTAAGAAGTAGTAGGAAGGGATATCTCTTTCCTAGTTTCGTATCGGAGAATTTTCTTTATTTTGAGGACCTTGCATTATTCATTTCCTCTATTTTTTTTATTGATGAGTGGAAAGGAATGATATTTTTTTCATTATTTTTTCACTATATTCATTTAATATTATCAGATAATTAAGTGTTAGAAGTAATTAATCCAATCAACACAAAAAGATTAAGAAAAATTGCCGGGAAAAATTTCAAAAGCTGATTTATCTACCCTAAAACCATCACCTTGGTTAGCGATTAAAATTCAGAGTGGCTAATAGATGAAAAGTTGAATGAAGGGTTTTTGTCATGGCATGATTATCCAAGCCTGGTTCGCGATCTTCGGTTGCATCTGGTGTAATATGCATATATTATATACATATATTCCTAAAAGTACATAAGATCGATATGATACATCAAGTGGTTTTTTGAACGTGAAAATTGATATAAGATTGATATGAGTTAGGTTAGCGATGACCCTTGTGAAGCACAACTGGACACACCATGTCTTCTATAGTGCAATGAAGATGCAGTCGTCAACTTGGAATCTTGTTGTTTGCTTTTGAAAATTTTTGCACCAACTTTTCCCCTCACCCCAAAGATTCCAATACCATCTTCTCAATATTGAGCAAGCGATCATGTTCCATTAGACTTTATATATGGTGATATTGGTTGGTGCATGTTGGTGGGGGTGTCCTTAATTTTGACCTTTCCACCACAAGAAGTACTTTTAAAAGAATGGAAAATGTAGGACTTTGTCACTCCCACCAACAAGGATTGCAAAATAGGAAATTAACCTAATTCATAAACGAAGAGAGAGACAGAGAAATTAAAAGAAATCAAGGACAACAATTTTGATCGGGGACTAGTATGTCTCACTGTGTATATGACAAATGGTCCTGCTTGGATGGGACATTATTCATCATTCATCAAATGACCTTTGTGTGAATTAATGCGTTGTATGCGCATAATTAGAGCAAAGAATATTGTAAGGAAACGATACGAAAAATCACAAACAATATCTTTCTAAGTATATATGAGCATTATCTAAAGGACTTAATGAATCAGTAATTAAAAACATGTTAAGGTTCAGTCAAAATTAAACAAAGCATGATTGGGGTGTAAAATATTTACTAATAGTTATAACCAAAAAAAATGGATCAAAACTTAATTAGTTTAAGAGAATAGAACTTTTCATTCTGTAATATATATTGATATAAGTCGTAACTTTGTATAAGAAATTCCTAGCGGTTATGTAGGTGTCTCCATTTTAGTTTGGATAGTCTTGTTTAAATTATTTTCTGGTTAACTCAGATGAGACATATACAGTTATGGAGTTGTAGTTATGTAAGTTGTAATATTATTTTGGTGCCTCATAGTAAAAACAGAATCCAACAGAGTTATATTTTTATTTATTTATTTATAAAATTAATTTATTTTAATTATCTCATTCTCATTCCAGGATTATATTTCAAAAGTAATACCAATATCCAGCATCATTCAAATAGATAATGATGTGGATTGATACAACGTTGGAACAAAATATAATGGAAATATTTTAGGATTTGAATCATTAAAGAAAATAAAAGATAGACAGAGAAAGGGGGAGACTATGAGAAAGATTTTTGTCAAGATTGATATCCAAGAGGATGACTTTAATTCCTGTGAAACTTTAATTATAACGAAATATTGTAGGGTCAAAATGGCTCGCATGAAACAAGTAGCATAAAAAAACACAAAGATTAATGCTTTTCTATGTCTCTTTTAGATTATGGCATATGAAAGTTTTTTTTTTTGGTTAATCTCATACCTCCCTCTTATATAAATTCCTTTAGAAGGAACAATTTTTAATAAAAGCTTTAAAAGAAGCTTTTGTCCACGAAATCATGTTCTTGTTGAAGAGTGTAGTATGCCAAATTCAGTTTATAAAAAAACTAAAAATAGTATGCCAAATTCAGAGAAGCTCATCCTGATCCATCCATCAACATTGTCAAAGATTAAATGAACATAAATGATAACCTACAAAAACTTATTAAGAAGGAGGTTTCTCCCACTCAACCATACTTAAATTCAACCCCCAAACTCCACTGCACCAACATCCAAAGATCCCATATACAATTTTTTTTTATCTTCTGAAGTAGAATACTCACTTTTAACACCTCTTGTCCTGTCCATATATCATCCCAGAAAAGTATGGACCCGTCATCCCCGTAACATCAGATCCATCGCTTCACCTTCATTAATTGACTAATCAATGATACTACTTGAATATGATCAAACCTTAGCAACCGTTCAGGTTTTTCTTTTACACTCTTATTGTGCTCAATATTCCTTTCAAAATATCCATCCAACGTTACACCTCCAAACAGGAGTTCATAATCCAATCTAACGTGGACAAAAAAATCGATAACCAAATAAATTGAAAATCAAACGGATAAAAAAATTAAAAAATTTATTGGATTAGATTAAATTTTAGATTTCAATTTAAAAACCAATCCAATCTAAATCAATCTAGTGCAAATTCATATATTTTTATTCATTAATTTATAATATCATTCATAATTTTTAATTTTATTTCTTATATATTTGTATAATTATTATATAACTTTTACCTATTTATGAAAAATATATTTGATTAAAGAAATTTTTTTCTACCTATTTGAGTTAAGATGAGTAAATATATTATTTTTAATTATATATTGACATATAAATAAAATATTTGATATTTTAATTATTTTTTATTATATTTATTAGATATATCTTATTTCTTATTTAATATTTTCTAAAAAAAATAAAAGTAAGAATAAAACTGAAAATCACTTCAAAATTAGATCAGATTGGATTGAATTAAAATTTTAAACTAAACCAATTATATGATAAATTAATAAAAATTGAAATAATTAGATCGAAGATTTTTCTTTTCATAATCAATTTAATCTAATCCAATACAATTCTCAAATAGCCCGATCTCTAAACTCTTGATATCCATACCCACCAGAAGATAAGCATTTTATCAGATTTTAATTTTAGCAATTGTGCTTTTATATATATATATATATATATATCAGTGTGTTAACATGAATTGTTCTTTGTAAGGTAACGTTAATTTCATTGAAGAGCCACCACTCATGTTTAAATGAGAGCAAATCATTTTGTGATTGACTCATGACTCTGGTAGCAATTAGGTATGCCATCCAAGGCTAGTGCACGAGGTACAACTTAATTATCCCGCAGGGTTCAAAAGCCAGTCTAACATCTTAGAACCTTTGAGTAAACAAATATAATTTCTAAAATTTCTAGGGACAATGTTTGAGCAAATAGAATGCTATTATTTTAAAATATACTCAAGAAAGTGTTTAGTAGACTATTGTAATTAATTTTAGTATATTTTGCTTTCGATAATTATAACCTCACCAAAAGATTTAAGAATTCGTATTTGTTTAGCACAATAAAATATTCATATTAGATACAATTTTTTTTAAAATTAAATTTAGGAAATTTTCTTCTCTTAAAATATTTCTTACGTATTTAGATTGTAGTTATTTCAATACATGTTTGAAGAAAATGATTAAACAATTACTTTAGTCCCTAAAAATAGTAGGCATTATTACATTAGTTCAGGAAACTAAGAAAATGTTAAATAAATTTCACAGATATTAATACTTATTGTCATAATGTTATTTTAATTCTTAAATATATTATTATTATTATTATTATTATTATTATTATTATTATTATTATTATCAGTTTAATTTTAAAAGAGTTTATAGGCATTCTAAAAGCCTTATCAAACACACTTTGATTGTCAGTTTATATTTTTAAAGATTTTTTTGTCGGTTTATATTTTTTAAAGATTTTTTAAAAGTTTTCTTTAATTTAAAGACTAATGTGATATAGTGCCTATGATTTTAGAGATCAAACCGTTTACCCTTTAAATAACTATATTATATAATGACAAAAAAAAAAAAAAAACTGCACACACTGATTAATGAGGAATGAATGTGTCTAGCCGTTAAAGAATAGTACAAAGTTGGCTTTTGTGTTGTCAAAATTTGGAAGAGTTTTCAACATCATGTTGGGCATGAGGAGGAACAGCGTCCCTCGCACGAATCCAATTGGTAATTGATTTGATTCATCTATGATCCTCTTTA